>NC_057795.1:301053352-301092980 GCF_018294505.1 Triticum aestivum | reverse complement strand
CAGTAGGTGGCGGCGGCGAACTCGCGTGGCGGCGGCGGCACAGCGCGCGGGTCGAGGCGGGGCGGAGGCTAGGGTTTTGGGGTGGCAGGCTGGCGGCGGCTTATAAGGGCCTGGCCGGGTCGGAGTCCTAGTCGGACACGGCCCGATAGGTCGGTTACTTTTTTGTAAAATAATTCCGATGTGCAGAAAAAAAATACTAAACGTACTCCAAAAATCCTGAAATAAATTTCCCCGTCCTCTAAAAATATAGCGGACAAAGTGAACATTTATTTGGGCCTCTAATGCAATTTTGAAAAACGCACTTTTTGCTAATTCAAATAAAATAGGAATAAAACTCTGAATAAAATTCTTATTTGATTTTAATATTTTTCCTCCAGTATTTCTTTATTTTGGAGAAGTCATTTTATCTCCTCTCTTTTATTTTGATATAAGAAATATTCGAAAAGAAAATAATTAAAACCAAATGATCCTCTTTTCAATATTTGAGAAAATTCAAATATGAAAATAATGAAATCCACAAATCCCTCCGTGGGTCCTTGAGTTGCTTAGAATTTCTGGGATCAACCAAAAATGCAATAAAATATGATATTCAATGATGATCTAATGTATAACATTCCAAATTGAAAATTTGGGATGTTACACTTCCTATATGCGGTATCTACCTGTTGTTCCAAGTAAATTTGTATGTGCCAAACTCTAAACCTTTAAATGAAATTCTGTTTTGTATGCTCGAATAGCTCATGTATCAACTAGGGCTGTCTGTATCTTCCATGTTAGGCGGGTTATTCTCAAGAGGAGTGGACTCCGCTCCTCATTCACGAGAAAAATGGCTGGTCACCGGGATGCCCAAGCCCATGCTCGAATCAAATCAAAATAATTAAACAAAACTCCCCTAGGATTGTTGTTAGTTGGAGGCACCAGTTGTTTCGGGCAAGCCATGGATTGATGCTTGTTGGTGGTGGGGGAGTATAAACTTTACCATTTTGTTTGGGAACCGCCTATAATGTGTGTAGCATGGAAGATATCGAGAGCTCTCAGTTGTTATGGAGACAGTGAAAGTATACCGCTCAAAATGTTATTTATCTCTATTTCAAAATCGATCTCTCGCACCTCTACAAATCCCTGCTTCCCTCTGCGAAGGGCCTATCTATTTACTTTTATGTTGAGTCATCACCGTCTTATTAAAAAGCACCCGCAGGAGAGCACCGCTGTCATTTGCATGCATTACTATTAGTTTATATTGGGTATGACTATGACTGGATCTCTTTTACCATGAATTACAATGTTTAGTTAGTCCTTGATCTTTAAAGGTGCTCTGCATTTATGTTTTGCGGTTTCAGAAGGGCTAGCGAGATACCATCTTGTTATATCATATTATGGCTGTTTTTAGAAAGTGTTGTCATCCGAGATTTATTATTATTGCTCGCTAGTTGATTATGCCATTGATATGAGTAAACATGAGACCTAAGCGTTATTGTGAATATGGTTAGTTC
Source organism: Triticum aestivum (assembly GCF_018294505.1). Lineage (NCBI taxonomy): Eukaryota > Viridiplantae > Streptophyta > Magnoliopsida > Poales > Poaceae > Triticum > Triticum aestivum. The sequence continues at coordinate 301,091,487 of NC_057795.1, read as the reverse complement.
ATGATCTTTGCTTAAAACCTGAATGCTGGCTTTACATATTTGCAACAACAAGAGCAAACAGAGTTTGTAAAAGTTTTTCTTTATCACTTTCAGTTTGTCAACTGAATTGCTTGAGGACAAGCAAAGGTTTAAGCTTGGGGGAGTTAATACGTCTCCGTCGTATCTACTTTACCAAACACTTTTGCCCTTGTTTTGGACTCTAACTTGCATGATTTGAATGGAACTAACCTGGACTGACGCTGTTTTCAGCAGAACTGCCATGGTGTTATTTTTGTGCAGAAATAGAAGTTCTCGAAATGACCTGAAAATCCACGGAGCAACTTTTCAGAATTAATAAAAAATACTGGCGAAAGAATAAGCACCAGGGAGCCCACACCCTGTCCACGAGGGTGGGGGCACGCCCCCCCTAGGGCGCGCCCCTACCTCGTGGGCCAACTGGACGTCCACCGGCCTCAACTCCAACTCCATATATTTGCTTTCGTGGAGAAAAAAATTAGGGAGAAAGTTTCATCACGTTTTAGATACAGAGCCGCCGCCAAGCCCTAATCTCTCTCGGGAGGGCTGATCTGGAGTCCATTCGGGGCTCTGAAGAGGGGGATTCGATGCTGTCGTCATCATAGGCTTGCTGGACGGTGATGGGTTGGATGAGATTTACCATGTAATCCAGTTAGTTTTGTTAGGGTTTGATCCCTAGTATCCACTATGTTCCGAGATTGACGTTGCTGTGACTTTGCTATGCTTAATGCTTGTCACAAGGGCCCGAGTGCCATGATTTCAGATCTGAACCAATTATGTTTTCATGAATATATGTGAGTTCTTGATCCTATCTTGCAAGTCTGTAGTCACCTATTATGTGTTATGATCCGACAACCCCGAAGTGAAATAATCGGGATACTTCTCGGTGATGACCGTTGTTTGAGGAGTTCATGTATTCACTAAGTGCTAATGCTTTGGTCCGGTACTCTATTATAAGGAGGCCTTAATATCCCTCAGTTTCCATTAGGACCCCGCTGCCACGGGAGTGTAGGACAAAAGATGTCATGCAAGTTCTTTTCCATAAGCATGTATGACTATATTCCGAATATATGCCTACATTACATTGATGAACTGGAGCTAGTTCTGTGTCACCCTATGTTATAACTATTACATGAGGAATCGCATCCGACATAATTATCCATCACTGATCCAATGCCTACGAGCTTTTCACATATTGCTCTTTGCCTATTTACTTTACCGCTGCTACTGTCACAATTACTACAAAACTGCCACTGTTACTTTTGCCACTGTTACCATTACTTACATACTTCTTTGCTACTAAATACTTTGCTGCATATACTAAGTTATCCAGGTTGGTTGAATTGACAACTCAACTGCTAATACTTGAGAATATTATTTGGCTCCCCTTGTGTCGAATCAATAAATTTGGGTTGAATACTCTACCCTCGAAAACTGTTGCGATCCCCTATACTTGTGGGTTATCAAGAACCGCCATGACATCTTGCAGAAAGCTTCACCCAGACTCAAAGAGACGGAAGAATACTTCATGCTTGGAAGCTTACATGTGCAACCGCAAGTCACTATGGGCTCTGGCTTGGTTGACCCTAGTTGTGACTCTGGCTGGGACAGTGCTAGCAGATGTAGAACTAGGGTAGGATTGGATGAGCACCAGACAGTGGTCAGGGGAACCTTTCGGAAGCCCATGTTTCGATCGTCTTGTTCTCAAACACCCTGTAGTGCGAGAACGTAGAAAGAGGGATCGAATCTTGCGGGTAAAGTGTACAAACCTCTGCAGTGGGTTTAAACCTAATCGATTAGTCGTGTCCCTTGTTACGGACAATTTGAGCATCTAGACTTGGATCTATCTCGGAACTCTCAACACCGGATCCAAAACTTAATTGTGGGCAACTTATGATGATTTGGGCTATGAGACATCGGTTGGCAGAACCATGTCATGATAGGAAACTCCGTAGTATAGACTCCTGATATTTCTTTGATGTAGGGAAAATAAAACCAGCCTTTATGCAAAACAAAACTCAGACATAGAGCCACAAAGCCATATTGCATATAGTATAGTTTTATCATCTGTTTTCTCGTATTGTGATCTTGCCGATACATTCAATGTACTGACCTACACGGCTGCAACGTATCATGTTGCAGATACTTTCTTCCGATAAGTAAGAGTACGGTACAGGGTTATGGTCTACACTCAACCTGCTGATGGCGTTGATGGGACTCCACACCTGACTATTTATTTCTGCTGTGACTTATGAGGTATATATATCAGTTTTACGTTATTTATACATGTGATTGCACTTTGATATATACATTGATGTACTGTGCGTGCCAACATACTGATCCAGGGATGGCACGGATACACAGAGGCTTGACCATCTAAGGTCGGGTCGCTACATTAGATTTATCTCAATTCCTCTTTCGTAGTTGTGGATGCTTGCAAGAGAGGTTAATCATAAGTGGGGGGCTTGTCCAAGTAAGGACAACACCCAAGCACCAGTCCACCCACGTATCAAATTATCAAAGTAACGAACGCAAATCATATGAGCATGATGAGAACTAACTTGATAGTAATTCCCATGTGTCCTTGGGAGCGCTTTGCATTATATAAGAGTTCGAACAGGCTTGTCCTTTGCTACAGAAAAGATTGGGCCACCTTGCTGCACCTTAGATACTTTTGTTACTTGTTACACATTACAAATTATCTTATCACACAACTATCTGTTACCGATAATGTCAGTGCTTGCAGAGAATACCTTACTGAAAACTGCTTGTCATTTCCTTCTGCTCCTCGTTGGGTTTGACACTCTTACTTATCGAAAGGACTATGATAGATCCCCTATACTTGTGCATCATGTCCCGTGGGTAAGCACTGTGAACACGCATCATGCTAGCTGACGGTTCCTTCTTTCCTAGGTTTTCCATATTAATAGTGTTATATATCCAAACACGCTATTGTTTCCGCACTCCCGAATCGGTTTCCTACCATCCTCGCATCAGTTTCCTGCTGCCAGTGTCATTGGGTGTAGAAGGATAGGTGGCGACACACCGGCCATACCGTAGTATACCATTCCAAGCATGCCAATCCAGCAAAGCACCACCCTCATCATTGCTACTTGTGAGCTGTGTTAGGATTTCCTCGAAGAAGAGAGGATGATGCAGTACATTAGAGATAAGTATTTCCCTCAGTTATGAAAGAATGTTATCAATCCAGTAGGAGAACTAAGCAACGACTAGTTAATAGTACATGCACACAAACAACAAATCCTTGCAACCCAATGTGAACAAGGGGTTGTCAATCCCTTGACGGTTACGAGCAAGATTAAATTGTATAGTTTTTGATAGATAGATTGAACATAAATAGAAAATAAATAAACAAAATAAAATTACAGCAAGGTATTTTTGGTTTTTATATATGAGAAAAGATAGACCTGGGGGCCATAGTTTTCACTAGAGGCTTCTCTCTTGAAAATAGCATACGGTGGGTAAACAAATTACTATTGGGCAATTGATAGAAAAACAAATAATTATGATGATATCCAAGGCAATGATCATATATAGGCATCAAGTCCGAGACAAGTAGACCAGAACGATTTTGCATCTACTACTATTACTCCACACATCGACCACTATCCAACATGCATCTAGTGTATTAAGTTCATGCAAAAACGGAGTAACGCCTTCAGCAAGATGACATGATATAGACAAGATAAACTCCTGTATGAATAAACCCCATCTTTTTACCCTTATAGCAATGATACATACGTAAGTTTCATGTCCCTTTCTATGACTGGGATTGAGCACCGTAAGATCGAACCCATTACAAAGCACCTCTTCCCATGGCAAGATAAATCAATCTTGTTGGCCAAATCAAACCAATAAATCGGAGAAGAAATACGATGCTATAGTAATCATGCATAAAAGAGTTCGGAGAAAACTCAAATAATATTCTTGGATGGATCTGATCATAAACTCACAATTCATTGGATCCCAACAAACATACCGCAAAAAGTCATTACATCGAACGGATCTCCAAGGACACTGAGGAGAACATTGTATTGAATATCTAATTGAGAGAAGAAGCCATCTAGCTACTAACTATGGACCCGTGGTCTATGGTAAACTACTCGCACATCATTGGAAGGGCAACAAGGTTGATGAGAGCCCCTCCATGACTGATTCCCTCTCCGACAGAGTACCGGAGAAGGCCTCTAGATGGGATCTCATGGTTCTAGAACTTGCGGCGGTGAAAAAAGTATTTCGGGTGTCTCTCTGATGTCAGGGGAATATTTGGGTATTTATAGAGGTGGAATTAAGGTTTGATGTGCCACAAGGGGCCCACAAGCCTGGTGGCGGGCGCTTAGGGCTTGTCGCTCCCTCATGGCTCCTCTGGCCTCCTCCCGGACCTTCTAGGGTCTCTTCTGGTCTAGAAAAAAATAATCCAAAGTTTTTTATCCATTTGGACTTCATCTGATTTTGTTTTTCTGAAAAGCCAAATAATGCAAAAAAACAACTGGCACTAGGCACTGAGTTAATAGGTTAGTCCCAAAAAATGAGATATAGTTGCATCTAATGACATATAAAACATCCAAAATTGATACTATAATAGAATGGAAAAATAAAAAATTATAGATACATTGGAGACATATCAATCATCAACCTACCCAATTAGGAGAATGAGAAGAAGTAGGCCGAAGAGCAAGAACGACCATGCGCCATGAGCAAGAGCGCCAGCGCGCTGCCGAGCATGAGCGGTATCATGCACAACCAAAAAATCCTATAGGTTTAGCCCCTGTTTGTATCGGTTTTCGCCTATTTTCCGCAATTAACTTGGCAACCATCTTGTTCTTGATTAATGAAAAGTCAAAGCTTTTGATTCTTCGAGCTAGTTTGATTGGAAGTTTGAATGGAAGTGGTCCAGTATGTAAAGATTGCACACAGTTTCTAAAAGAACAAACCTGTGTGATAGTAGGGAGTAGGTCCCACAAGGTGACCATCAGGAAATGCCTTAAACACGAGGAGGCAACTCTTATCAGCAAGGTGCAGCTTCCTATCCACTAGGTGAGACGAATAGAACGCAGAGGTTAAGCGTGCTTGGGCTGGAGTAGTCTAAGGATGGGTGGCCGGGTGGGAAGTTTCTATATCTCAGGCTTCATTTAAGCGATATTATACAACCATTATAGAAATTTAGGATGTAAAAGTGTCTGTTGTGACCTGTCATGTCGATTAAATAAAGCTTGAGATCCTTGTTTTGAAAATTTGGAGAATGGTGTTTATTATTATTTGTTGTTTTAAAAAATTGGAGAATGATCGAGATTTGTGGGCCCGCGCGATCTATCCATTGACCCAGAACGTACGAGAAGGGTTTGACCATGATAGGTTCCTCTTGGTCTATGTTATGATAGGTCATGGTGGCATGCTAGACCAAATTAAGTTTGAGCACATGCGTTGGATTCCCTCCACCCGATTTGAAGTTGGGGAACCGGCACCGTACGCCTTGGACCAGCTGGCTTCCTCTGTGTATGGTGTTCGGTTTGTAATGCAGCTGGTGCCCCATCAAAGTTTTCTCTTGGGGATTTGAACACATCATGCCACCCATACATATATTTGGGCCGTTCAGGGTATAGGTCTTCTGATCGACCCTATCTCCCTTGTGCGGTTTTCAACCCCACACCTAGCTATGGCCCCTTGGGGTCTATATATATCATCCCTTCGACTGACAACGAGAGGGGGTTTGGCCATGAATGGATTCCTCCTAATTCGTGTTACGGTGGGCTTTGGTGACATGTCTAAGCAAAGTTTTAGCTCATGCAGTCTCAGGATCCCCTCCCACGTGGTGGAATTGGTGGGTCGAATCGACACGCTATGCACATCGTCATTAATTACCTAGCTTTTATGGGGGTTTTCCGGTTCGTCAGGTAGGCGCCACATCAAAATTGTAAATTATTGGGTATTTAAAACATATCACCCCATCATGCATTCATTAATTTGGGTCGCATGCAGGTGGTGCTGGTTTTATGGACCCTCTCGTTCGGTTTTTTATGATGGTCCAATCCGTGGGCCCGTGCGTTCTATTATATCCCTTTTGACCAACAACACAGTGGTCGTTTGACCAAGGTAGATTCACTTGGTCCGTGTTATGGTAGGTCAAGGTGACATGCATGTATGACCAAAGTATAAGTGCATGCGTCCCGCCGACATGAAGTGGGGGTGGGGTAGGCACCCTACGACCTTAACCTATCATTATAGATATCCAAGGGGGCTTTCCGGTTTGCGAGGCAGGTGCCACATGAAACTTTTGCATCGTGTATTTAAATACCATGCTACCCTTTTATTCTTACATATATTTTGCCACTTCCAAGTGGTGGTTGTCTTCTGGTCCCTCTCACCCGATCTTCGATGACGCGCCCACCCATGGGCCCATGCGGTCCATCCCTCAGGACCTCATGTCATGAACCCTTTTCTGTCGCACCGGACGCTTTTATGCATGCTATATATGCATCATGTACCACATCAAAGTTTTGCATTGGTAATATGAACATCACACACCACTCTTTTCATACATATATATTTGGGACACATATTGGTGTGGTTGTGTTCTGACCTTCTCTTGCTTCTTTTTGGTGTTTTTTTGTTGCCAAATGGTGCTATATAAAATAGCAAACGACTCAAATGAAACAATTGTGTGAGAACGTACGTGCAATGGACATGGGTGCACCAGATTAACCGTGTGCGATGCTCGTGCCCTGTAAAATTGCCACGACTTCTCAAGCGCTCGCAAGGGTAAATGTGAATGTGTACAGTATATGTAGGATGAATTCCATGTCTACGTCTGAAAATTAGGATAAACCATCTGGGATGAACTAGCTAGCTAGAAATCGCAAAAAAGCTACCCGCCTTGAGCGATGCAAAAATTGGTGGTTCCGCGGCTTTATTATCATACACAATTATTATGTTTGGACCGTGTGTGATCTTGGTTGCTCCCGCCCCGCTTCAATTAATTTACCGAAATTTTAGTAGTCACGGTATTTTAACCTTCACCCTCACTCCTCCACCACCATTCTTATTGTAAAATCCCAGTAGCCGAGGGATTTGAACCGTCATCCTCCCTCCTCCACCACCATCTCCATCCAGCATTACTAAAAATTTCAACAGCCACGACATATCCTAAAATACCACCCCATCACCCTCCACAGTCCACACACACCACTCCTCCATCCCCCCTTCTCGAACCCTACCTCTCCACCATTGTCACCCTCCACCACCAACCCCTGCTGCTTGCTACTTCTTGAGCTTGCATTGATTTTTCCCTTGAAGAGGAAAGGGTGATGTAGCAAAGTAGAGATAAGTATTTCCCTTAGTTAAGAACCAATATGTATCAATCCAGTAGGAGGCACAAGCAAGTCTCCAATCTATGCACCTGCAGAAACTAACAAACACTTGCACTCAACGTGAAAAGGGGGTTGTCAATCCCTTCACGGTCTCGAACAAGAGGAGCTCTAATAGAGATAGGAATAAAAGATAAATAAAAGAGCAAACTAAAGTAAATATAAATAAATTGCAGTAAGGTATTTTTGGATTTTTTGGTTTATAGATCTGAAAATATATGATGGAAAATAGACCAGAGCTTGCGTTGGTTTTTCCCTTGAAAGAAAGGGTGATGTAGCACAGTAGAGGTAAGTATTTCCCTTAGTTAAGAACCAAGGTGATCAATCCAGTAGGAGAAATGCGCAAGTCCCCAATAGATGTACCTGCACAAACAATCAAACACTTGCACCCAACGCGATAAAGGGGTTGTCAATCCCTTCACGGTCACTTGCAAAGGTGAGATCTGATAAAGATATATAGAACTAAACAAAAGATAAAACATTTTTGGATTTTTTGGTTTATAGATCCGAAAATAAAAGATCACAAAATAGTAGATTGGAAACTAATATGATGGAAAATAGACCCGAGGGCCACATGTTTCACTAGAGGCTTCTCCATTGAAGGCAAATAATACGATGGGTGACCAAATTGCTGTCGAGCAATTGATAGAAAAGCGCAAAGTTATGACAATATCCAAGGCAATGATTATGCAATATAGCATCATGTCCATGTCAAGTAGACCGACTCCTGCCCGCATCTAGTACTATTACACATCGACCACTATCCAGCATGCATCTGGAGTATTAAGTTCATAAAGAACGGAGTAACGCCTTAAGTAAGATGAGATGATGTAGAGGAATTAACTCAAGCAATATGATGAAAACCTAATCTTTTTATCCATGATGGAAACAATTGAATACGTGTCTGGCTACTCCTACTTTGTCACTGGGTGAAATCATGCAAGATTGAACCCAAAGCTAAGCACCTCTCCCATTGCAAGAAAAACCAATCTAGTTGGCCAAACCAAACAGATAATTGAAGAGAAATACAAAGATACCAAATCATGCATAAAGGAATTCAGAGACGATTCAAATAATATTCATAGATAAGCTGATCACAAATCCACAATTCATCGGATCTCGAAAAACACACCGAAAAATATATTACATCGGATAGATCTCCAAGAACATCGAGGAGAACATGGTATTGAGAATCAAAGAGAGAGAAGAAGCCATCTAGCTACTAGCTATGGACCCGTAGGTCTGTGGTAAACTACCCACGCTTGATCGGAAGGGCAATAGAGTTGATGTAGATGCCCTCCGTGATCGAATCCCCCTCCGACAGGATGCGGGAAAAGGCCCAAGATGGGATCTCACGGGAACAGAAGGTTGCGATGGTGGAAAAGTGGTTTCGTGGATGCCCATAAAGGGTTTGGAATATATGTGAATATATAGGAGGAATAAGTAGGTCAAGGGGTCTTCGAGGAGGCCACAAGCCCTAGGGCACACCCCCTAGGGCGCCGCCTGGCTTGTCGTCTACTCCAAGGGTCTCTGACTTGGACTCCAAGTCCCACGTGTGTCTTCTGGTCCAAGAAAAATCATCGCGAAAGTTTTATTCCATTTGGACTCCGTTTAGTATTCCTTTTCTGTGAAACTCAAAAACAAGGAAAAATAGGAACTGTCACTGGGCTCTAGGTTAATAGGTTAGTCCAAAAAATAATATGAAATAGCATATTAATGCATATAAAACATCCAAAATAGATAATATAATACCATGGAACAATAAATATTATAGATATGTTGGAGACGTATCAAGCATCTGCAAGCTTAATTCCTGCTTGTCCTCGAGTAGGTAAATGATAAAAGCCGAATTTTTGATGCGGAATGCTACCTAACATATTTATCCTTGTAATTTTATTTATTGTGGCATGAATGTTCAGATCCGTAAGATTCAAAACAAAAGTTTAATATTGACATAAAAATGGTAATACTTCAAGCATACTAATAAAGCAATCATGTCTTCTCAAAATATCATGGCCAAAGAAAGTTATCCCTACAAAATCATATTGTCTGGCTATGCTCCATCTTCATCACACAAAGTATTTCATCATGCGCAACCCCGATCACAACCCAATCAATTGTTTCATACTTTTGGTGTTCTCAAACTTTTTCAACTTTCACACAATACATGAGAGTGAGCCATGGATGTAGCACTATGGGTGGAATAGAATATGGTGGTTGTGGAGAAGACAAAAAGAAGGAGAAAGTCTCACATCAACTAGGCAATCTAATGGGATGTGGAGATGGCCATCAATTGATATTGATGCCAGCGAGTAGGGATTGTCATTCAACGGGTGCACTAGAGCTATAAGTGTATGAAAGCACAAATAGAAACTAAGGGGGTGTGCATCCAACTTGCTTGCTCACGAAGACCTAGGGCAAATTGAGGAATCCAATTATTGGAATATACAAGCCAAGTTCTATAATGAAAAATTCCCACTAGTATATGAAAGTGGTATCATTGGAGACTCTCTATCATGAAGATCATGGATCTAATTTGAAGCACAAGTGTGGGAAAAGGATAGTAACATTGCACGTTCTCTCTTTTCTTTAATTTTTTTTGATTGGCTTCTTTGGCCTCTTTTTTTATATAACCTCACATGGGACAATGCTCTAATAATGATGATCATCACACTTCTATTTACTTAAAACACGAAATTACAACTCAATACTTAGAAAAAATATGACTATGAATGCCTCCAGCGGTGTACCAAGATGTGCAATGACTCAAGAGTGACATGTATGAAATGTATGAATGCTGGCTTTGCCACAAATACTATGTCAACTACATGATCATGCAAAGCAATATGACAATGATGGAGTGTGTCATAATAAAACGGTGGAAAGTTGCATGGCACGGAATGGCTATGGAAATGCGAGAATAGGTAGGTATGGTGGCTGTTTTGAGGAAGGTATATGGTAGGTGTATGGCACCGACGAAAGTTCCACAGTACTAGAGAGGCTAGCAATGGTGCAAGGGTGAGAGTGCGTATAATCCATGGATTCAACATTAGTCATAAAGAACTCACATACTTACTACAAAAATCTATTAGTCATCAAAACAAAGTACGACGTGCATGCTCCTAAGGGGATATATTGGTAGGAAAAGACCATCGCTCGTCCCCGATCGCCACTCATAAGGAAGATAATCAATAATAAATCATGCTCCAACTTTTTTACATAACGGTTCACCATACGTGCATGCTATGGGAATCATAAACTTTAGCACAAGTATTTCTACAATCCACAATTACTCACTAGCATGACTCTAGTATCACCATCCTCATATCTCAAAACAATCATAAGGAATCAAACGTGAAAGTTTTTATTATACCCCTCTTGGATGCCCATCATATTAGGAATAAATTCATAACCAAAGCAAATTACCAGCTGTTTAGAGAGACTCAAAATATTATAAGCGAAGCAAGAGAGTTCAATAATTTCTATAAAATAAAACCACCATTCTGTAAAAAGATATAAGTGAAGCACTAGAGCAAAATTGCCTAGCTCAAAAGATATAAGTGAAGCACATAGAGTATTCTAATAAATCACGGTTCATGTGTGTCCCTCTCGAAAGGTGTGTACAGCAAGGATGATTGTGGCAAACTAAAAATTAAAGACTCATGTCATACAAGACGCTCCAAGCAAAACACATATCATGTGGTGAATAAAAATATAGCCTCAAGTAAATTTACCGATAGATGAAGACGAAAGAAGGGATGCCATCCGGGGCATCCCCAAGCTTAGGCTCTTGGTTGTCCTTGAATATTACCTTGGGGTGCCTTGGGAATCCCCAAGCTTAGGCTCTTGCCACTCCTTATTCCATAGTCCATCAAATCTTTACCCAAAACTTGGAAACTTCACAACACAAAATTCAACAGAAAATCTCATGAGATCCGTTAGTATAAGAAAATAAAGCCACAACTTTGGTACTATTCTGAACTCATTCTTTATTTATATTGGTGTAATATCTACTATATTCCAACTCCTCCATGGTTCATGCCCCTCGATACTACCCATAGATTCATCAAAATAAGCAAACAACACATAGAAAACAAAATCTGTCAAAAATAGAATAGTCTGTAGCAATCTGTAAACTTTGAAAACTTATGTAACTTTAGAAGTTCTGAAACATTAGGACAACCTGGGAAATTTGTATACCAATCTTGTGCAAAAATAGTAAGATCAAAATCAAGCTCCTGTAAAAAAATGAAAATTATTTTTCTGGGTGCAAAAGTTTCTGTTTTTCAACAAGATCAAATCAACTATCACCGTAAGCCATCCCAAAGGTCTTACTTGGCACAAACACTAATTAAAACACAAAAACACATCTAACAAGAGGCTAGATGAATTATTTATTGAAAACAGAACCAAGAAAAGCAAGAACAAAAATAAAATTGGGTTGTCTTCCCAACAAGAGCTATTGTTTAACGCCCTTAGCTAGGCATAAAACATAAATGTAGGCATTGTCATCTTTGGTATGCAATCCATAAGTAGCTCTCATAATAGATTCATATGGCAACTTAATTTTCTTTCTAGGGAAGTGTTCCATGCCCTTCCTTAATAGAAATTGAAATATAATGTTTCCTTCTTTCATATATTTAATTGCATCAATCATTCTAAGGAAAGGTCTACCAAGAATAATAGGACATGTAGGATTGCAATCTATATCAAGAGCAATGAAATCTACGGGCAAACAATTCCTATTTGCAACAATAATAACATCATTAATTCTTCCCATAGGTTTCTTAATAGTGGAATCCGCTAGATGCAAGTTTAAAGAACAATCATCAAATTCACAGAAACCTGGCATATCACATAATGTTTTTGGAATCGTGTAAATGCTAGCACCCAAATAACACAAAGAATGGCACTCATAATCTTTAATCTTAATCTTAATAGTAGGTTCCCACATATCATAAAGCTTTCTAGGGATAGAAACTTCCAATTCAAGCTTTTCCTCAAAAGGTTTCATCATAGCATCAATGCTATGTTTAGTAAAAGCTTTATTTTGATTATAAGCATGAGGAGAATTCAACATGGATTGCAACAAGGAAATACAATCTATTAAAGAACAATTATCAAAATTAATTTCCTTGAAATTCAAAAGAGTGGGTTCATCGCTACTTAAAGTTTTGACCTCTCCAATCCCACTTTTATTAATTTTAGCATCAAGATCTATAAACTCCAAATCATTGGGACGCCTTTTAACTAAAGTTGACTCATCTCGAGGCCCATCTTTATCAAGATTTATAATGGAAAACAAAGACTCAGTAGGAGTCACATCAATCACTTTAAGATCTTTGTCATTATTTTCACAAAACTCCGGTTTAGCGGCCATTATTTACCAAGATGGTTTGCTTATCAGAAATTTGGTCAACTAAATTTTTAAGAAGAGCAAATTGAGATTTAAGACCATAAAATTATTTAGACATATAGTCGAGATCTTTATTCATATACTCCATAAAAGTTTTTTGCTCGTTAAGCTCATTCCTAAAGATCCGAAAATAAAAGATTGCAAAATAGTAGATCGGAAACTAATATGATGGAAAATAGACCTGGGGGCCATAGGTTTCACTAGAGGCTTCTCTGTTGAAAGAAAATAATACGGTGGGTGAATAAATTACTGTCGAGCAATTGATAGAAAGGTGCAAAGTTATGACGATATCCAAGGCAATGATTATGCAATATAGGCATCACACCCGTGTCAAGTAGACCGACTCCTGCCTGCATATACTACTATTACTCCATGCATTAATCGCTATCCAGCATGCATCTAGAGTATTAAGTTCATAAAGAACGGAGTAACGTCTTAAGTAAGATGACGTGATGTATAGGAATTAAATCAAGCAATATGATGAAAACACCATCTTTTTATCCCCAATGTCAATAATTGAATACGTGTCTCGCTACCCCTACATTGTCACAGGGTGAAATCACGCAAGATTGAACCCAAAGCTAAGCACCTCTCCCATTGCAAGAAAAACCAATCTAGTTGGCCAAACCAAACCGATAATTCGAAGAGAAATACAAAGATACCAAATCATGCATAAAAGAATTCAGAGAAGATTCAAATAATATTCATAGATAAGTTGATCATAAATCCACAATTCATCGGATCTCGACAAACACACCACAAAAGAAGATTACATCGGATAGATCTCTAAGAACATCGAGCAGAACATGGTATTCAGAATCAAAGAGAGAGAAGAAGCCATCTAGCTACTAGCCATGGACCCGTAGGTCTGTGGTAAACTACTCACACTTCATCAGAAGGGCAATAGAATTGATGTAGATGCCATCCATGATCGAATCCCCCTCCGGCAGGATGCCGGAAAGGCCCCAAGGTGGGATCTCATGGGAATAGAAGGTTGCGGAGGTGGAAAATTGGTTCCATGGATACCCTTGAAGGTTTTGGAATATATATATGTGAATATATAGGAGGAATAAGGAGGTCAGGCGGTCTTCGAGGAGGCCACAAGCCCTAGGGGCGCCCCCTTGGCTTATCGTCTACTCCTAGGGTCTCTGACTTGGACTCCAAGTCCCACGTGTGTCTTCTGGTCCAGGAAAAATCATCGCGAAAGTTTTATTCCATTTGGACTCCGTTTAGTATTCCTTTTCTGCGAAATTCAAAAACAAGGAAAAAACAGAAACTGCTGGCACTAGGCTATAGGTTAATAGGTTAGTCCCAAAAATAATATAAAATAACATATTAATGTATATAAAACATCCAAAACAGATAATATAATAGCATGGAACAGTCAAAAAATTATAAATACATTGGAGATGTATCAGGTTCCATAGGTTTCCGTAGAGGCTTCTCTCTTGGAGATAGCATTGGGTAAACAAATTACTGTTGAGCACTTGATAGAAAAGCGCAAAGTTATGATGATATCTAAGGAAATGATCATGAATATAGGCATCATGTCCGTGACAAGTAGACCGAAATGATTCTGCATCTACTACTATTACTCCACACATCGACCGCTATCAAGCATGCATATAGAGAGTTCATAAGAATGGAGTAACACCTTAAGTAAGATGACATGATGTAGAGGGATCAACTCAAGCAATATGATATAAACCCCATCTTTTTATCCTTGATGTAACAATAAAATACGTGCCTCGCTACCCGTTCTGTCACTGGGTGAGGACACCGCAAGATTGAACCCAAAACTAAGCACCTCTTCCATTGCAAGAAAAACCAATCTAGTTGGCCAAACCAAACCGATAGTTCGAAGAGAAATAAAAAGATATCTTAATCATGTATAAAATAGTTAAGAGAAGACTCAAATAATATTCATAGATAATCTGATGATAAATCCACAATTCATCGGATCTCAACAAACACATAAAAAGTATTACATAAAATAGATTTTCAAGAACATTGAGGAGAACATTTTATTGAAGATCAAAGAGGGAGGTGAAGCCATCTAGCTACTAGCTATGGACCCGTAGGTCTATGGTAAACTACTCACGCACCACCGGAAGGGCGGCAAGTTTGATGTAGAGGCCCTCCATGATCGAACCCCCCTCCGGTATATCACCGAGAAAGGCCCCAAGATGGGATCTCATGGGAACAGAGGTTTGCGGTAGCAGAAAACTATTTTGGTGGATGCCTCTAATGGTTTGGGAATATTTGGGAATTTATAGTGCAAATATTAGGGTTGCGAGACCTCTGAGGGGCCCACAAGCCCTCAGGGCACCCCCTAGGGCGCGCCTAGCAGGCATGTGGCCTCCTCGGGAACCTTCTGGCCCTCTCTCCAAGTCACGTAGGTGTCTTCTGGTCCAAGAAAAATCCAAACCATTCAAAACAGATAATTTAATAGCATGGAACAATCAAAAATTATATATACGTTGGAGACATATCAAGCATCCCCAAGCTTAATTCCTCCTCGTCCTTGAGTAGGTAAATGATGAAAACATAGTTTTTGATGTGGAATGCTACCTAACATATTTATCAATGCAATCTTATTTATTGTGGCATGAATATTCAGATCCATAAGATACAAAACATAAGTTTAAAATTGACATAAAAACAATAATGCTTCAAGCATACTAATAAAGCAATCATGTCTTCTCAAAATAACATGGCCAAAGAAAGTTATGCCTACAAAATCATATATTCTGGCTATGCTCCATCTTCATCACACAAAGTATTTCATCATGCACAACCCCCGATGACAACCCAAGCAATTGTTTCATACTTTTGGTGTTCTCAAACTTTTTCAACTTTCACACAATACATGAGCGTGAGCCATGGATATAACACTATGGGTGGAATAGAATATGGTGGTTGTGGAGAAGACAAAAAGAAGGAGAAAGTATCACATCAACTAGGCAAATTAACGGGATGTGGAGATGCCCATCAATTGATATTTATGCAAGTGAGTAGAGATTGTCATTCAACGAATGCACTAGAGCTATAAGTGTATGAAAGCTCAAAAAGGAACTAAGTGGGTGTGCGTACAACTTTCTTGCTCACAAAGACCTAGGGCATCTTGAGGAAGCCCATCATTGGAATATACAAGACAAGTTCTATAATGAAAAATTCCCACTAGTATAAGAAAGTGACAAAATAGGAGACTCTCTATCATGAAGATCGTTGTGCTACTTTGAAGCACAAGCGTGGAAAAAGGATAGTAACATTGTCCCTTCTCTCTTTTCTCCCTTTTTTTCTTTTTTTGTTTGGGCTTCTTTGTCCTCTTTTATTTTTTTTGTAAAGTCCGGAGACTCATCCCAACTTGTGAGGGAATCATAGCTTCCATCATCTTTTCCTCACATGGGACAATGCTCTAATAATGCTAATGATCACACTTTTATTTACTTACAACTCAAGAATTACAAGTCGATACTAGAACAAGATATGACTCTATATGAATGCCTCCGGCGGTGTAACGGGATGTGCTATGATCAAGAGTGACATGTAAAAAAGATATGAACAGTGGCCTTGCCACAAATACTATGCCAACTACATCATCATGCAAAGCAATATGACAATGTTGGTGTGTGTCAAAATAATGGAACGGTGGAAGTTTCATGGCAATATATCTCGGAATGGCTATGGAAATGCCATAATAGGTAGGTATGATGGCTGTTTTGAGGAAGGGTATATGGTGGGTTTAATGCACCGGCGAAAGTTGCGCGACACTAGAGAGGCTAGCATTGGTGGAAGGGTGAGAGTGCGTATAAACCATGGACTCAACATTAGTCATAAAGAACTCACATACTTGTTGCAAAAATTTATTAGCCATTGAAACAAAGTACTACACGCATGCTCCTAGGGGGATATATTGGTAGGTAAAGACCATCGCTCGTCTCCGACTGCCACTCATATGGAAGACAATCAAAAAATAAATCATGCTCTGACTTCATCACATAACGGTTCACCATACGTGCGTGCTATGGCAATCACAAACTTTAACACAAGTATTTCTACCAATCCACAATTACTCACTAGCATGACTCTAATATCACCATCTTTATATCTAAAAACAAATGCAAGGAATCAAACTTCTCATCTATTGAATGCTTTTTATATGAAAGTTTTTATTATATCCCTCTGGGATGCCCATCATATTAGGACTAATTTCATAACCTAAGCAAATTACCATGTTGTTTAAGACCCTCAAAATAATATAAGTGAATCGTCAACAATTTCTATAAAATAAAGCCACTGCTGTGCTCTAAAAAGATATAAGTGAAGAACTAGAGCAAACTGCCTAGCTCAAAAGATATAAGTGAAGCACATACAATATTCTAATAGATTCACGATTAATGTGTGTCCCTCTCAAAAGGTGTGTACAGCAAGGATGATTTTGAAAAACTAAAAAGCAAAGACTCATATCATACAAGACGCTCCAAGCAAAACACATATCATGTGGTGAATAAAAATATAGCCTCAATTAAATTTATTGATGGATTGAAGACAAAAGAGGGGATGCCATCTGGGGCATCCCCAAGCTGAGATGCTTTATTGTCCTTTAATATTACCTTGGGGTGCCTTGGGCATCCCCAATCTTAGGCTCTTTCCACTCCTTATTCCGTTGTCCATCCAATCTTTACCCAAAACATGAAAACTTCAGAACACAAAACTCAACAAAAAATTCATAAGATCCGTTAGTATAATAAAATAAATCACCACTTTTTGTACTGTTGTGAACTCGTTCTTAATTTATATTGATGTTTTATCTATTGTATTCCAACTTCTTCATGGTTCATACCCCCGATACTACCCATAGATTCATCAAAATAAGCAAACAACACATAGAAAACAAAATCTGTCAAAAACAGAACAGTCTATAGTAATATAGAAATTTCATATACAGCTGTAACTCAAAAATTATGAAAGTTATGAAAATCTAGGCAATTTGTATAAAAAGCTTGTGTAAACAGCTCAGATCAAAATTGCGTTTCTGTGATGTTTTAAATTTCTGGCAATGAGCGCAAAAGTTTCAGTTTTTCAGCAAGATCAAATCAACTATGACCTTAGACCATCCCCAGGATTGCTCAATTTTAGCAAGAACATCGAGGAGTACATTGTATTGAAGATCAAAGAGAGAGAAGAAGCCATCTAGCTACTAGCTATGGACCTGTAGGTCTGTGGTAGACTACTCACGCATCATCGAAAGGGCAACAAGGTTGATGTAGAGGCCCTCCATGATCGAATCCTTCTCCGGTAGATCACTGGAAAAGGCCCCAAAATGGGATCTCACGGGAACAGAGGCTTGCGACAGCGGAAGAGTATTTTGGTGGATGACTTTGACGGTTTGGAATATTTGAGAATTTATAGTGCAAAGATTAGGGTTGGGAGACCTCCGAGGGGCCCACAAGCCCTCAGGGCGTGCCCCTTAGGGCGCGCCTGGCAGGCTTGTGGCCTCCTTGGGAACCTTCTGGCCCTCTCTCCAAGTCACGTCGGTGTCTTCTGGTCCAAGAAAATCATCGCGAAAGTTCTATTCCATTTGGACGCTGCTTGGTATTCCTTTTCTGTAGAACTCAAAAACAAGGAAAACAAAAATTGGCACTAGGCTCTAGGTTTATAGGTTAGTCCCAAAAATAATATAAAATAGCATATTAATGCAGGTAAAACATCCAAAACAGATAATTTAATATCATGGAACAATAAAAAATTATAGATATGTTGGAGATGTATCACCGCCCATGCCTCCTAGCTTAGATAAGGCCAGGTTACCCACCAATCTCCATATACGCTCGCCGCCCTGAGTTTTTAAATGAGGCGTGCAGTGTCCCTTCCCCCCAAGATCCCCATCCACAAATCTAGAGATTCACAGCCTAACCCCGACCACATATCCCGGGGAGCCCGAGGAGCGTACTGCCAAAAAGAGGTATATCATGGCTGTTAGGGCATATTTCTCCATTAGTGGTTTTTGGTGATTGATGATAATGCTTTTGTGACTAATAATGTGCATTGAGCATTTCTGATAATCTATCATATGGCACAAGGCGATTCGAGCCCCTCGGAGCTTTAAAAGTGAAGACGGTTATTTTCTTGCGTTTCTTTTTCGGTGGATTTGAGTCGTAGGAGAACTGTACAATTAAGAGGGGGTCCGCTTTGAAAAGGTTTGGGTCGAATTAACACGTACACATTTTCATTTGCACCCTCATTCCTTTCCCGCATCGATGGAGTTTGCTCCTCTATTTTTTGTGCATAGGTCTTGAAGGCCCCAAGCGGTATTACTGCCCAGGGCAGTGGTAATACCGCTTGTTAGCGGTAGTACCGCTGTCTAGTGTCGCGTGCAGTACCATTGCTTCTGGGGACTCGACTTTTCGTGTCGGGTTGCATGGCAGTGAAACTATAGTACGAGCGGTAATACCGCTTACAAATGGTAGTACAACCTGCTCACTACCACTCGACTTCCGCTTCCTTCTGGACTCGTCACGTTCTCAGTGGTGGTGGGGCGGTAGTGGCTGCACATCGCTATGGCTTATAAGTTGTAGTACTGCTCTCCTGAGCGGTAGTACAGCTGCTGCGGTACTACCACCCTCCCCTGTTCTACCTCTATGCACTCATGAGCTGCAATCCCAGCGGTAGTACCGCTAGGGCGAGCAGTAGTACCGCTCCGATAGCATTGTCGCCTCATGGTTTTGTGCCATTGCATTGCTCTGCCAGTACTTCCGCCCTAGTGGTAGTACTGCTCTCTGGAGCAGTAGTACTGCTTATATGTGGACTATGAGCAAGAAAATGGTTGGACTTCTTCCCACTATAAATAGGGGTTCTTCTTCCCAAAGAAGATCTACCTCTTCCTCCCCCAAACTCCATTGTTGATCAGAGCTCCATTTTTTCCCGATCTCTCTCCCTAGCCAACAAAACTTGTTGATTTTCTACGGTTTGGTTGAGAGCACCCAGATCTACACTTCCATTAAGAAAAACAATGACCTCCCACTAATCCCTTGCAGATCTTGTTACTCTTGGGTGTTTGAGCACCCTAGATGGTTGAGGTCACCTCTGAGCCACAATCCATTGTGGTGAAGCTTCGTGGTGGTGTTGGGAGCCTCTAGTTAAGCTATAGAGGTTGCCCCAACCTTGTTTCTAAAGGTTCGGTCGCCTCCTTCAAGGGCACCAGTAGTGGAATGACGACATCTTCTGTTGTGCGAGACCGTGTGGAGAATGCAGTGGCCCTAGTGGCTTCTCAGGGAGCATTGTGCCTCCACACCGCTCCAATGGAGACATACTTCTCCTCAAAGGGAAGTAACTTCTTTAAGACATCCTAGTCTTCACCGGCTCCACTTGTGGTTACTTCTTATTACCTTTACTTTGTGCAAGCTTTATTTGTGTTGTATCCTTTGCTTGCTTGCTTATGTTGTTGTTGCTAGCATCATATAAGTTGCTCACCTAGTTTCATATCTAGACAACCTATTTGTTGCTAAACCTAATTTGTTAAGAAAAGCTAAAAATTGGTAGTTGCCTATTCACCCCCTCTAGTCAAGCATATCGATCCTTTAAATTGGTATCAGAGCCTCATCTCTTGTAAGGGCTTAACCGCCTTAAGATTATGGTTGGCGATGAGTCAAATGATGGTGGTCTTCCACGGCCAATGCGGTGGCCACAGTCACACGAGAGGACCTAAATGAAGCTATGGCTTCACTCCACCATGTTCATCCTCCAAGCCGCCATGCCTCCCAAAGAGCTCTCTCATTTGTGACCTTTCACAGTTGCTAAAGAGACATGGGAGCATATCGTCTCTTTGGACAAGGGAAGCTCGAGCATTCAACGCTTCAACTTTGAGGTGGTCGTTGATGAGGTCGACGAGTGTGCGATGTATGATGATGAAGATCCTAGTGAGATTTATCGTAGATTGACTACTCTCACGGTCTGACATCAAGATCATGGGAGCAAGGATATGGATGATACTTGGACCAAGCACAAGTTCCTCAAGGCCATCATGTGCCACAACAAAGCTATGTGCTCCATCATCTTCCTCAAGTGAGGTGTTGGATGAGTTTATTGCTATGAACATGTTGAACAAGACCACTGACAATGCCCTTACGCCTGCTCAACAGTCAAAGAAGCCCAACCTTGCTTTGAAGGCCAAGGCCATTTCGAAAGAAGAAGAAGAAGATGGTTTCCTCGAAGACACCAGATATGCTTACCATGAGCACATGGCTCTTGCATCAAGGAAATTTTGGGCAACAAGAGAAACTCAAGGCCCGGCGTCTCCAAGAACAACTCAAGTGGCTCTAAGGGCAAAGCAACGTGTGAGAACTTGCTACAATTGTGGCAATGTGAGTCTCTTTGTGGTGGATTGCCCCTACCAGAAGAGGGAAGACAATGGTGGCAAGCTCATTCGCATAGACAATGCCAATTCCTTCCCCAACAAGAACAACTTCACCAAGAAGGTGCCACAAAATGGGTTGGTGGCGCAAGAAGAGTACATCTCCGATTATGATGATGATGATGATGATGCAAGTGGTGAATGAATGATGATGGCCTCCATGGCCATTGCCACCTCTTCCCCAACCAAGGTGTGACTCTTCGACGCCCCCAACGAGAACCTCATCCCGAAGTGCCTCCTAGCTAAAGGCATCAACAAGTTAATCTCCAACATCAAAACTCACATCACAACTAATCCTTCTTTATTGGATTGTGTGGATGAACGTGAGGAGGTAAAGGTGGATGAGAATGAGTTTGAAAAATTCTTTGGTAAGCTCAAAGGTGAGACCAAGAAGCACTTTATTGCTCTCTTGGAACAGCTAGGTGAGGACAATGATATCATTGAGTCTCATGACGAAACCATCACTAAGATGGAGGGGCATAGTCATGACTATGCTGATGAGATAGCAGATCTCTCCATTGCTCTTGAGGAAGAGTGATGTCTACTACATAACCTTCTTCTTATAGACTCGTGTTGGGCCTCCAAGCACAGAGTTTTGTAGGAAAGTAGCAAATTTCCCTCAAGTGGATGACCTAAGGTTTATCAATCCACGGGAGGCATAGGATGAAGATGGTCTCTCTCAAACAACCCTACAACAAATAACAAAGAGTCTCTTGTGTCCCCAAAACACCCAATACAATGGTAAATTGTATAGGTGCACTAGTTCGGCGAAGAGACGGTGATACAAGTGTAATATGGATGGTAGATATAGGTTTTTGTAATATGAAAATATAAAAATAGCAAGGTAGTAAGCAATAAAAGTGAGCGAAAAAGGTATTGCAATGCTTGGAAACAAGGCCTAGGGTTCATACTTTCACTAGTGCAAGTTCTCTCAACAATGAGAACATAATTAGATCATATGACAATCCCTCAACGTGCGACAAAAGTCACTCCAAAGTTCCTATCGCGGAGAACATAAGATGAAATTGCTTGTAGGGTATGAAAACACCTCAAAGTTATTCTTTCCGATCAATCCATTGAGCTCTTCTTATAGGTGTCACAAACAACCCTAGAGTTTGTAGTAAAATAACACCATATGACCCACATCAATCAACCCTAATGTTACCTAGATACTCCAATGTCAACACAAGTATCCATGGGTCAATTATATGATATGCATCAAACAACTTCAGATTCATAATATTAAATCCAACACAAAGAACTTCAAAGAGTTCCCCAAGATTCCTACCAGAGAAACAAGGACGAAAACATGCATCAACCACTATGCATAGATTACCCCAATGTTACTTTGGGAATCCGCGAGTTGAGTGCCAAAACATAAATCAAGTGACTCAATAGAACTCCCCATTGTCACCACTGGTATCCCATGCAAGACATACATCAAGTTTTCTCAAATCCATAATAGTATTCAATCCGATAATAGTGAAACCTCAAAGGTAAAAATCAATTCATAACAAGAAGGTAGAGGGGGAATAACACCATATGATTCAACTATAGTAGCAAAGCTTGCGGTACATCAAGATCATGCCAAAGCTTTTCTATCAATTGCTCGATAATAATTTGTTCACCCACCATATTATTTGCCCTTCAAGAGAGAAGCCTCTAGTGAAGCCCATGGCCCCCGGGTCTATTTTCCATGTTATTACTTTCCGATCTACTATTTTGCAATCTTTTGTTTTCAGATCTATAAATCAAAAAACCCAAAAATAGTTTATCTTTTGTTTAGTTCTATCTATCTTTATCAGATCTCACCTTTGCAAGTGACCGTGAAGGGATTGACAACCCCTTTATCGCGTTGGGTGCAAGTGTTTGATTGTTTGTGCAAGTACATCAATTGGGGACTTGCATGTTTCTCCTATTGGATTGATAACTTGGTTCTTAACTAAGGGAAATACTTACCTCTATTGTGCTGCATCACCCTTTCCTCTTCAATGGAAAAACCAATGCAAGCTCAAGAAGTAGCAAGCAACTGGTACATACCCTCATCCCCAAGGGTGAACTACTCCCTCCTCGTCATGGAGAACACCGGGATGATGAAGATGGCCACCAGTGATGGTTTCCCCCTCCGGCAGGGTTCTGGAACGGGCTCCCGATTGGTTTTTCGTGGCTACAAAGGCTTGCGGCGGCGGAACTCCCGATCTAGGTTTCTTTCTGGAGTTTTCTCTATTTATAGGAGTTTTTGGCATCGGGGAGAAGTCAAGGGGGTCCACGAGGTGGCGGCAAGGTAGGGGCACGCCCTAGTAGGGCACCATTGTGGTTGCCTTGGGACTCCTCTCTGGTATCTTTTCGCTCCAGTATTTTTTATATTTTCCAAAAGTATTCTCCATAAATTTTTAGCCCATTCTGAGAAATTTTAGTTTTGCATGAAAAAGACACCACGGTAGTTCTGCTGAAAACAACGTTAGTCTGGGTTAGTTCTAATCAAATCATACCAAAATCATATAGAATTGTTGTAAACATGGCATGAATACTTCATAAATTATAGATACATTGGAGACATATCAGCATCCCCAAGCTTAATTCCTGCTCGTCCTTGAGTAGGTAAATGATAGAAGAAATAATTTATGAAGTGTGAATGCTAGCAAGTGCACAAGTTTGATCAATGACAATTTCAACCACTTTTTCTAGCATCATTACATATCATAACAGTAGCTCATCTCATAAAACTTCTCATGATCAAGTAGCAAGCAATTCACATGTTAAAGACCAGACCATAAACTTTCTTGAAAACTGACAAACTAGGTTCTCAGTCATCAAACGATTGCATTTCATCTTATTTTCATCAAACTATGCCTGCTTGAACTACGTTGGTATTTCCCGAAAGAGGAAGGGACGATGCAGCACAGCGACGGTAGGTATTTCGCTCAGTGATGAGGCCAAGGTTATCGAACCAGTAGGAGAACCAAGCAACACAACATAAACAACCCCTACACACAAATAACAAAATACTCACAACCCGACGGGTTAAAGGGGTTGTTAATCCCTTTCGGGTAATGGTGCCACAAATTGGCGAGAAGACATGATAAAGTTGTGATAAGTAGGATAAATAGATCGCAAATAAAATAAAGTGCAGCAAGGTATTTTTGTATTTTTGGTTTAGTAGATCTGAAAATAAAAGCAAAGGAAAATAGACCGCAAAGGCAAATATGATAAGAAGAGACCCCGGGGCCGTAGGTTTCACTAGTGGCTTCTCTCGAGAAAAATAGCAAACGGTGGGAAAACAATTACTAATGGGCAATTCATAGAACTTCAAATAATCATGACGATATCAAGGCAATGATTATTATATAGGCATCACGTCCAAGATCAGTAGACCGACTCCTGCCTGCATCTACTACTATTACTCCACACATCGACCGCTATCCAACATGCATCTAAGGTATTAAGTTCGTGGAAAAATGGAGCAATGCAATAAGAACGATGATATGATGTATACAAGATCTATTTATGTAGAAATAGACCCCATCTTTTATCCATAATAGCAATGATACATACGTGTCATTTCCCCTTCTGTCACTGGGATCAAGGACCGTAAGATCGAACCCATCACAAAGCACCCCTTTCCATCGCAAGATAAATAGATCAAGTTGGCCAAACAAAACCCAAATACCAGAGAAGAAATACGAGGCTATAAGTAATCATGCATATAAGAGATCAAAGAAGACTCAAATAACTTTCATGGATGAAAACATAGATCTGATCATAAACTCAAAGTTCATCGGATCCCAACAAACACACCGCAAAAAGACTTACATCATATGGATCTCCAAGAGACCATTGTATTGAGAATCAATAGAGGGAGAGAGAGAGGAAGCCATCTAGCTACTTACTACGGACCCATAGGTCTACAAAGAACTACTCACGCATCATCGGAGAGGCACCAATGGACATGATGAACCCCTCCGAGATGGTGTCTAGATTGGATCTGGTGTTTCTGGAAATTGCGGCGGCTGGAATTGATTTTTGTCGACTCCCCTAGGGTTTCTAGAATATTGGGGTATTTATAGAGCAAAGAGGCGGTGTGGTAGGCCACCGTGGTGGGCACAACTCACCTGGGCGTGCCTAGGGTCCCAGGCGTGCCCTGGTGTCTTGTGGCCCCTTGGGCCCCTCTCTGGTACTTCTTCAGCCCACTGGATGTCTTCTAGTCCATAAAAATCCACAAAAAGTTTCACTGCGTTTGGACTCCGTTTGGTATTGATTTCCTGCGATGTAAAAAACAAGGAAAAAACAGCAATTGGCACTGGGCACTGTGTCAATAGGTTAGTACCAAAAAATGATATAAAATGACTGTAAGATGATTATAAAAAATCCAAGAATAATAATATAACAGAATATAACAATCAAAAGTTATAGATACATTGGAGACGTATCAGCATCCCCAAGCTTAATTCTTGCTCGTCCTCGAGTAGGTAAATAATAAAAACAGAATTTTTGATATGGAATGCTGCCTAACACGTTCATCTCATATTCTTTTCTTTGTAGCATGGACATTTGGACTTTTTACATGGTTCAAAGCAATAGTCTAGTTTTGACATGAAGACTTTAATACTCAAGCATACCAACAAGCAACCATGTCATTAAAAATATCAACACTAAAGCAAGTTATCCCTAGCCCATTATGCTCAATCATTGATCCATTCATGAAACACACTCGAATATTAGATACACCCAATGCTCAAATACAATCATAGTGCCCCTTAGTTGGTGCTTTATAAGAGAAGATGGAGACTCAAATTCAAAATAAAAATTGCATAAAGTAAAATAAAGGCTCTTCGCAGAGGGAAGTAGGGATTTGTAGAGGTGCCAGAGCTCAAAGAGAAAACTGAGAGATAAAAACATTTTGGGAGGCATACTTTTACCACCAACAAAAACGACTTAGAGCTCCCAACACTTTCCATGTTAGATACATCATAGGCGGTTCCCAAACAGAAAATAAAGTTTATTCCTTTTTCCACCAAACTTTCACTTTCCATGGCTTTTCTATATCCAAGGGTGCCCTCAATACCAACACTTTCCAAGGAATTTATAATTTGACAACATAATATAAATTCATTTTTCATTTCAGGACTGGGCATCTCTAATACCTTTGTCGTACTCTCGTGCAATGACAGGTGAATGAACACTCATCGTGAGAATAACACATCTAGCATGGAAAATATCGGCCACCCCTCACCGCCTCGCGAGTGGTACGAGCACACGAAAGAGAAATTTATTTTGAAAACTAGAGATGGCACATGTAAATTTGCTTAGAATGGCACGGAAATACCTCATATAGGTAGGTATAGTGGACTCATATGGCAAAACTGGTTTAAAGGGTTTTGGATGCACAAGTAGTGATCATACTTAGTGCAAAAATGTAGGCTAGCAAAAAGATTGAGAAGTGACCAATCAAGAAACGAAAACTCTCGTATCCAAGCATTAAGCATAACTAACACCGAATAATGCACCACAAGTAGGATATAAATTCCATTGCATAACTATTGAATTTCGTGCTTGCACGGGGAATCACAAACCTTAACACCAATATTCTTACTAAAGCATAATTACTCATCAACATGACTCACATATCATATCGTCATATCTCAATGGCATTACTGAGAACCAAGTTTATTTTGTCCAATGACCTTCATGAAAGTTTTTATTATATCCTCCTTGGATATCTATCACTGTGGGACTAGTTTCATATGTTGCTTTTAGTAAGCTCAAACAAATATAAGTGAAGAACATGAGCATAATATTTCTTTCTCTCAAAATAATCTAAGTGAATTAGGAGAGAATTTCTTAAAAATTTAACTAACTCCCAAATAAATCTAAGTGAAGCATGAAAACATTTCTTCAAAAATAACAAAGCACATGATGCTCAAAAAGATATAAGTGAAGCACTAGAGCAATTCCATGGCTCTAAAAATTTAAGTGAAGCATAGGAGCAAGCATAGCGTAATTTTTGGCTCTCTCAAAAAGGTGTCTCCAGCAAGGATTCAAGACTTAACACACAAAGCAAAACAAGCAAAGACTTAAATCATACAATATGCTCCAAGCAAAACTCATAATATGTGACGAATAAAAATATAGTTCCAAGTAAAATACCGATGGTTGTTAGAAGAAAGAGGGGATGCCACTCGGTGGCATCCCCAAAGTTAGTTGCTTGCTACTTCTTGAATATTATCTCGGGGTTCCTCGAGCATCCCCAAGCTTAGACTTTTGCTAATCCTTATTCCTTCATCCACCATAAGATCACCCAAAGCTTAAAAATTTCAATCACACAAAACTCAACAAAACCTTCATGAGATCCGTTAGTATAAGAAAGAAAACCACTACTATAATTACTGTTGGAAACCCATTCATATTTTATTTTTGCATTATACCTACTATATTCCTAGTTTTCTATGGCAAAAACACTCAAAAGAAAACCCTAGAATCATCAAAACAAGCACACAACGCAAAGAGAATCTGTCAAAAACAGAACAGTCTGTAGCAATCTGGCGACTTTGAATACTTCTATAACTCCAAAAATTCGACAAAATTAGGACGACATGAATAATTTGTTTATTAATCGTCTACAAAAATAGTCAACTCAAAAGCACTCTTATGATAAAAATGAAAAATAATTTCATGAGCGCAAAAGTTTCTATATTTCAGCAAGATCAAATCAACTCTCACCCTAATCATCCCAAAAGCCTTGCTTGGTGCAAACACTACTTTAAACCACAAAAACGCATCTAACCAGAGGCATAATTGGGAATTTTATTGAAAAGAACAAGAAAACAAAAATAAAAAAGATACAAGTTGGGTTGCCTCCCAACGAGCGCTATCGTTTTATGCCTCTAGCTAGGCTTGAGATTTCATTGATGCTCACACAAAAGATAAGAATGTAAGCACAAAGAGAGCATCATAAAACATGTGACAAACACACTTAAGTCTAACATACTTCCTATGCATTGTAAGTTTATATGAATTTTTTTTATCAAGACAAGCAAAAACTAGCATATGCAAGGAAGAAGAAGGAAACAATAGCACTCTCAACATAACAAGAGGTAATTTAGTAACATGAAAATTTGTACAACCATATTTTCCTCTCTCATAATACTTACATGTAGGATCATAACCAAATTCAACAATATAACTATGACATAAAATATTCTCTTCATGATTCTCATGCATGCAAAGTTGAAACTCTTCCAAAATTGTGAGATTATCATTAAATAAAGTCATGACCTCTCCAAGCCCACTTTTATCAAAAATTTCATAAGATTGAACACTCTCCAAATAAGTGGGATTATTTTTAGCTAAAGTTGACACTCTTCCAAACCCAGTTTTAATGTTATAGCAAGCATATTCATCATGATATTTAAATAAATTTTCAAGATCATAAGAATCATCACCCCAATCATGATCATTGCAACAAGTAGTGGACATAGCAAAATTAGCGTCCCCAAGCTTGTGGTTTTGCATAGTATTAACACACTCGACATTAATATAATTTATAATAACATCATTGCAATCATGCTTTTCATTCAAGGAGCTATCATGAATAACTTTAGAAATTCATTCGTTTAACACTTCATCACAATTTTCAGATTCATAAATCTCAAGCAAAACTTCATAAAGACAATCTAATGAACTCAATTCACTAGCAATGGGTTCATCATAATTGGATCTCTTGAAAAGATCAGCAAGTGTATGAGGATCCATAACAATAGATTTTTAGCAAGCTAAGATGCACGCAAATAAAATGCACATGGGAACACACGTGGAGATAGCAAACAACAGAGCTGATGAGAAAAAGGCGAACGAAAAACAGGGCGAATAAAATGGAAATTTTTTGTGAAGTGGAGGAGAGGAGAGGCAAATGGAAAATAATGTAAATTGCAAGGAGATGAGATTTGCCATTAGGAAGCTGGTTGATGTTGATGATCCTCCCCGGCAATGGCGCCAAAAATTCCTTTTGACGCCTGCTTGAACTACGTTGGTATTTCCCCAAAGAGGAAGGGATGATGCAGCACAACGACGGTAGGTATTTCCCTCAGTGATGAGAACAAGGTTATTGAACTAGTAGGAGAACCAATCAACACAACGTAAACAACCCCTGCACACAAATAACAAATACTCGCAACACAATGTGTTAAAGGGGTTGTCAATCCCTTTCGGGTAACGGTGCCACAAATTGGCGAGAAGACGTGACAAAGTTGTGATAGACAGGATAAATAAATTGCAAATAAAATAAATTGCAGCAAGGTATTTTTGTATTTTTGGTTTTATAGATCTGAAAATAAATGCAAAGGAAAATAGACCACAAAGGCAAATATGATAAGAAGAGACCCGAGGGTCGTAGGTTTCACTAGTGGCTTCTCTCGAGAAAAATAACAAACGGTGGGAAAAAAATTACTGTTGGGCAATTGATAGAACTTCAACTAATCATGACGATATCCAGGCAATGATCATTATATAGGCATCACGTCCAAGATTAGTAGACCGACTCCTGCCTGCATCTACTACTATTACTCCACACATCGACCGCTATCCAGCATGCATCTAGTGTATTAACTTCATGGAAAAATGGAGTAATGCAATAAAAAAGATGACATGATGTAGACAAGATCTATTTATGTAGAGCTAGACCCCATCTTGTTATCCTTAATAGCAACGATACATATGTGTCGTTTCCCCTTCTGTCACTGGGATCAAGCACCGTAAGATTGAGCGCATCACAAAACACCTCTTCCCATTGCAAGATAAATAGATCAAGTTGGCCAAACAAAACCCAAATATCAGAGAAGAAATATGAGGCTATAAGCAATCGTGCATATAATAGATCAAAGAAGACTCAATAACTTTCATCGATAAAAACATAGATCTAATCACAACCTCAAAGTTCATTGGATCCCAACAAACACACCGCAAAAGACTTACATCATATGGATCTCCAAGAGACCATTGTATTGAGAATCAAGAGAGAGAGAGAGAGAGGCAGCCATCTAGCTACTAACTACGGACCTGTAGGTCTACAAAGAACTACTCACGCATCATCGGAGAGGCACCAATGGACATGATGAATCCCTCCGAGATGGTGTCTAGATTGGATCTGGTGTTTCTGGAACTCGCGGCGGCTAGAATTGATTTTCGTCGACTCCCCTAGGGTTTCTGGAATATTTTGGTATTTATATAGCAAAGAGGAGGTGTGGTAGGCCACCGAGGTGGGCACAACCCACCTGGGACCACCTGGGGGCCTAGGCGTGCCCTTGTGTCTTGTGCCCCCCTCGGGCTCTGTCGGTGTACTAAAGTAGGGGTACCTTAGTATCCTGAACTTGTGCACGGACAGTCGCAGCACCCCGCGGAAAGGCTTGTCGGGTGCCCGCCAAGATCCTCTGTAGTTCCTATTTGAGCCATTCAAGAACAAAGTGTTTTAACTGAGAAGACAAGGCCCCGGCAAGAGGAGCTTGCCGGGAGGGACAAGGCCCTGGCAAGAGGAGCTTGCCGGGAAGGCCAACCAAGGCATTTCAAGGAACTTGCCGCGACGCGCCGCGCGTCCCGGCAAGACCCGGCGAGCGACAAGCTTCCGGGCGCGACAAGACAACGACCGCGGCAAGGCGCTTGCCGCGGCGAAGCCACCACTCTGTGCCCACGCTCCAGCGCATTCGTCGACATGTCACCACAGGACCGTTCCAGGCGCACGTGGCGAGAAGCTGTGCAGCCAAGCGGTGCGAGGTGGCGAGTGGAGATGACGAGATGGCCATCATGGCGAACGGTGGCGCCCCTAACGGTCGCTTTTCTGCACTGTTTGGGCGACGCGGACGGGCATTTAATGCCTTTGTCCCCTGCCGTCAGAGTTAGGTAGGATCCACTGTAGAGGCAGTTGTACCAACCACTCTTTTTACACTTTTACCTCTGCATGCGTTGCCACCTGTCGGTGACCCCTTGAGTCTATAAAAGGAGGCCCATGCGCAACGTAGAGGGGGTCGACTCATTCGAAACCAGAACACTCCCACGCTCTCGAGCAAGAACATAATACAACCACAAAGCAGCAGTAGGAGTATTATCTCTCTGGAGAGCTCCGAAGCTAGGTAAAATCACTCGCGTGCTCCGCCTTGATCCGCTCTTCGTGCGGCCTCCGCTCCCTGCCGGACCGAAAGGGACCCCGGTCCCATAGGTGTTCGTTTCCCATGACATCTTTGGCGCGCCAGGTAGGGGGCGTCGAGGTTGTGTGAACCCGATCCGGCGTTCACGCGAGCCACATCTTCATCTGTTTCATCATCTTCATCGACATGCCACCGAAGAAGAAGGCTTCGGAGGTGGCTGCTCCGTCCGCGTCGATCCCACCGCCACCGGAGCAAACGTGTGGTGGGGTAGACGCCGGCAGATGAACGGGCGCCGACGAAGAAGCTCAAGCTGCCGCCAGGTCCAAGGACAAGGCCGCGCAACCCTCGGCGTCCGTACACGCACCGCGCCCATCTCAGGAGGCGCGAGACCGACAGCATCGTGGTACTCGCAGTACCATACGCTCGTTGGACCAAGGTCGAGCTGGTGGATCTCGGGATGCTCAAGACCAGCACGCGCGCTAGCCTGTTGGCACGAGCAAGACACGGTCGCCTGGATGGGATCCTGCTCCTTCTAACATAGTTAGAAGTCCGAGCATATCCCGCTCCTCGCACCGTTCGCCACCGCCACCAAAGACTCCAGAAGAAGCGTTGGCCCGAGCCCAACTGCTCCTGGATTACCCTCCGACGGCGGACAAGATCGACGGTTGGAGGAACACCATTCAGAGCCTCATCGGCTTCGCCAACGGCGACACTCCCCGGCAACCGAGCGCATCGAAGCCGCGGCAAGACGCCCAGGCGCGAGCCAATGGCGATAAGACCGGCGGGGGTGCAACCACCGTGCACTCCCCACCCCGAAGGCCAAGATCGCCGACTCGCCGGGTCAACCTCGACACCGACTCCACGGCGTCGTTAGATCCACGAGCTCGTCGCGATCAATGCCAAGTTCTTCAAGAACGATAGCAAGAGGACGCTTGTACACGCATCGAGCGTCGAAGAGAAGCACGGCGTCAATCAGACCAGTGCGCTGGGCCCACTGTCGATATGCATGCGCCAGGGGAACCAGGCGACTTGCCGTACGCGGTAGGTTGCCCCGCGTTCACTCGTGAGCTGCGGCAAGTCCAGTGGCCCAGTACCAAGAACTTCAAGCCAGATGTACCAGAGAAGTATGATGGCAGGTTGCATCCGTCGGAGTTCCTCAGCATCTACACCATCATGGTGCAGGCTGCCGGGGGACGCGACGACAAGATCCTTGCCAACTACTTCCCACTGGTGCTCAAGCCCAATGTCAGATCCTGGCTCATGCACTTGCCGGACAACTCCATCTCCTCATGGGCGGATCTGTGCCATCAGTTTGTCGGCGCCTTCACAGGCGGCCACAAGCCCCATGGCCAGGAGAGCGATCTTCATCTGCTCGCCCAGAAGGAAGGAGAGCCCCTGCGCAAGTACATTTAGAGATTCAGCCAAGTGCAGCGCAACATCCCAGATGTCCACCCTGCCGCGGTCATCAGCGTGTTCCATCAGAACGTGCGTAACCGCAGGATGCGGGAGGAGATGGCGATGTGCAAGATAAGGGACGTCAGTGAGATCTACGCCATGGCCGACAAATGCGCGCGTGCTGAAGAAGGGAGGAAACTCCCCGGAGAGAATGCAGGAGCAGGAGGATCTGACAGTGAGGATGCCGCCCTGGCAAAGAAAAACCGGTGGCGGAATAACAGAAGAAGGAAAGGCAAAGATGTGGTAGCTGTTGAGCAGTCCGGCAACGGAGGTGGCGCCAAGGAAGCAGAACCTGTGGCGGCCGCCGACAAGCAGGACGGCTCCGGCAAGCAATATTGCAAGATCCATCGCACCAAGGGTCACGATCTCCAGAGCTGCAAGAAGGTTGAGCGGCTTGTTGAACAGCAGAAAGCTGAATACGAGCGACGCGACAAGGAGAAGGCCCAGGAAGGTACTGGTGGATCCGGCAAGAAGCGTCCCGGCCGGGGAGGACGTCGCGGCAAGGCCAAGCAGTGGCAAGGAGACAGGCCTCCCCGCGGCCGAGACAAGGATGAAGATGAAGACGATGACGAAGACATGGATGACGATGAGGCCGACGAGCAGGAGTTTGAGAAAGCAACAGAGGTTCTGTGCGTTGACGGTGGTGCTTCTCTGCATACTTCACACCGCCAGCTCAAACAGTGGGTGCGAGAAGTTAATGCAGCAGAACCCCCGGTTGAGTCGCGCAAAGCTTTGAAGTGGTCCAGCACGCCTATCATCTTTGATATTGAGGACCACCCTGATCGCATAACTGCGGTCGGGTGCTTGCCGATGTTGGTTTCACCAACTATCCGCAACCACAAGGTCACAAAGATGCTAGTTGACGGTGGGGCCGGCTTGAATCTGATCTCCTCCGCGGTACTCCAGAAGCTCCAGATCCCCGACAGTGAGCTCGAAGAGACTGGTACTTTCCAAGGAATCAATCCGGGAAGGAGCAAGCCGAAGGGGAAGATCACATTGCCAGTGACATTTGGCAGCGAGCTGAACTTCAGAACAGAGAAAGTCACTTTTGACGTTGCTGATTTCCCATTGCCCTACAATGGGATACTCGGCCGTCCAGCGCTCGCCAAGTTCATGGCAGCCTCTCACTATGCCTACAATGTGCTCAAGATGCCAGGTCCGATAAGTGTCATCTCTGTCCCTGGCGACAAGAAAGATGCCCTTATCTGTACCGACAAGATCTACCGGGAAGCAGCAGCCGCAGCAGATCGCAAGACACTTGCCGCTGAAGCTCCCGGGGGGAAGAAGAAGACCAAGTCTGGCAAGAGCTCTGATGCCCACTCCGGCAAGCGCACCTCTTCGGAGTGCTGCGCTACCGTCGAGGACGCACCATCGAGCTCCACCGGCAAGTGTAAGAAGGCGAAGGCAGCTCCGCCAGAGACCAAGAAAGTGGCCGCCAAGGAGGACGGCACTGGTGGTACCTTCACCATCAGTGCCATGCTTGACCCTAAATAGGAAAGCACGCTCGTTGCTTTCCTGCGGGCGAATGTCGATGTGTTTGCATGGCAACCATCTGACATCCCCGGTGTTCCCAGGAAAGTACTTGAGCATCCCCGGTGTTCGCCTTGCGCGGCCCGTCAAGCAGAAAGTCAGAAAGCAAACAGTGGAGCGCCAGGAATTCATCGCAGAAGAGATCAAGAAGTTGGAAGCAGCAGGCCTTGTCAGAGGAGTGCTCCACCCTACGTGGCTGGCCAATCCTGTAGTCGTGCACAAGGCGAACGGAAAATGGAGGCTTTGTATTGACTTCAGTGATGTTAATAAAGCTTGTCCCAAAGATCCATTTCCCTTGCTGCGCATTGACCAGATTGTCGACTCCACGGCAGGATGTGATTTGCTTTCATTTCTGGATGCATATTCAGGATATCATCAGATCTTCATGGCAGAAGAGGATGAGGAGAAAACCGCATTCATTACTCCATGTGGCACATACTGCTTTGTACGGATGCCTTTCGGACTAAAGAATGCTGGTTCAACATTTGCAAGGGTAGTTCACGAAGCTTTTGAGCCACAGTTGCACAGAAATGTAGAACCTTACATGGATGACATAGTGGTCAAGAGCAAAGACAGAGCAACTCTGATCCAAGATTTGGACGAGACCTTTGCAAATCTGCGCAAGATCAACCTCAAGCTCAACCCCGAGAAGTGCGTGTTTGGAGTCCCCTCCGGCAAGCTTCTCGGGTTCTTTGTATCTCAGCGGGGAATTGAAGCCAACCCCGACAAGATCAAGGCCATTGAGCAGATTGAAGCACCGAAGCGCATCAAGGATGTGCGAAGGCTTGCCGGCTGCGTGGCTGCTCTCAGAAGGTTTATCTCTAAGTCTGCTTAGCGCGCCCTGCCATTTTTCAAAATATTGAAAAAGGCAGGACCAATGAAATGGACTCCGGAAGCGGAGGCTGTGCTGCAGGACTTGAAGAGATACCTGTCCTCCACTCCAATACTTGTTGCACCTAGGCCACAAGAGAAGTTGTTGCTATATCTAGCGGCAACCAATCAAGTGGTTAGTGCTGCGTTAGTAGCGGAGAGGGAGGCGGATGATGAGCCAGCGACCACGGCAAGTGCATCCAGCGACAAGCAGGGGGCTTCCCCGACAAGCTCTGGTCCCGACAAGGAAGGATCTGCGCAGGCGCAAGAAGAGAAGCAGAAGAAAATGGTGCAGCGCCCAGTTTACTTTGTCAGTTCCCTTCTGCAGGGGGCTAGATCAAGGTACTCTGGTGTGGAGAAGTTGCTTTTCGGCCTTCTCATGGCCTCGAGAAAGCTGCGCCATTACTTTCAAGCACATGAGATCACAGTTGGCACTCGCTTTCCGTTGAAGAGGATATTGCAGAATCCAGAAGCAACAGGCAGGATTGTCGAGTGGGCACTAGAATTGTCAAGCTTTGGCCTCAAGTTTGAGAGTACTTCAACTATCCAGAGCCGAGCATTGGCAGAATTCATAGCAGAATGGACGCCAACACCTGATGAAGAAATCCCGGAAACGAGCATCCCCGTCAAGGAAGCAAGCAAAGAATGGATCATGTACTTTGATGGTGCCTTCTCGCTGCAAGGCGCCGGTGCAGGCGTGTTACTTGTCGCACCCACAGGAGAGAACCTCAAGTACGTGGTCCAGATGCACTTTCCCAAGGAGCAAGCGACAAACAATACTGCAGAGTATGAAGGTTTGCTTGCCGGACTCAGGATCGCGGCAGACCTTGGGATCAAGAAGCTTATTGTTAGGGGTGACTCGCAGCTTGTCATCCGCCAAGTAAACAAAGATTATCAAAGTCCGTTGTTGGAAGTTTACATCGATGAAGTGAGAAAGTTGGAAGAGCACTTTGACGGCCTACAAATGGAACATGTTCCGAGAGCTCAGAACGACGTTGCAGATGGCCTGTCAAAGTGCGCCGCACTTAAGCTACCTATGGAACCAGGGATCTTTGTGCTCAAGCTGACTCAACCATCTGTAACACCATCAACTGGACAGAGCCAGAAGAGGAAGTTGATTTCTGGTGACTACTTTCCGGCAGAGCTTCCCGAAGCCGCTGCCAAGAAGGTCCCCAAGATCAACACCAAGGGTGCTGAGGAGCAGTCTGCTCCGACAAGCCCTAGGGTTTGTTCCGTTGAAGTAGACGCTCCTGACAAGTTTTTCTCTGGCAAGCTTGTCGGGGAACATCAAGCTCCGGCTAAGCCGCAGGTTCTTGCCGTAGAAGAAGATGTTCCCGCAGCAGCATTTGTGCCTTTAGTCCTTGTTGTTGAGCCGCAGGCTCCGGCATGGGCATTGCAGATTGTCCGTTTCCTTCAGACAGGAGAACTTCCCGAAGAGCAAGAAGAAGCGGAGAGAGTAGCCCGGCAATCAAGTTTGTACCAGTTTGTCGACGACATACTGTACAGAAGAAGATTCAATGGAGTGAAATTGAAGTGCATTCCCCGGGAAGATGGACAGAAGCTGTTGGCGGAGATACATGGAGGCATATGTGGTCATCACATTGGCGCAAGGGCACTTGCCGGCAAAGCATTCCGGCAAGGTTTCTTTTGGCCAACAGCCCTCCAGGATGCAACTGCACAAGTAACCAAATGTGAAGCGTGCCAGTTCCATTCCAAACAGATACACCAGCCAGATCAAGCTCTCCAGACGATCCCTTTATCCTGGCCATTTTCGGTCTAGGGGCTCGACATCCTCGGCCCCTTTCCCCGAGCTGTCGGGGGCTTTGAGTACTTGTACGTTGCAATCGACAAGTTCACAAAGTGGCCGGAAGTGGAAGCAGTGAGGAAGGTGATAGCACATTCAGCAGTCAAGTTCTTTAGGTCGATTGTTTGCCGTTTCGGAGTCCCTAACAGGATCATCACCGACAATGGCACACAATTCACGAGCCGCACCTTCATGCAGTACGTCCAAGATCTTGGCGCCAAGGTCTGCTTCGCTTCTGTTGCTCACCCGAGAGCAACGGTCAAGCGGAGAGGGCAAACGCTGAAGTGCTGCGCGGGATCAAGACCAGGACTTTCGACAGGCTGCACAAGTGCGGAAAGAACTGGATTGAGGAGCTGCCGGTGGTTCTTTGGTCGATCAGGACGACGCCAAATCGAGCCACTGGCCAGACACCTTTCGCTCTAGTTTATGGAGCAGAGGCAGTTCTCCCCACGGAACTCGTATACGGATCGCCTCGAGTGCTCACTTATGATGAGCTTGAGCAAGAGCAGCTGCGACAAGATGACGCGCTGCTCCTTGAGGAGGGTCGTCTTCAGGCTGTTGTTCGATCTGCTCGATACCAGCAAGCTTTGCGCCGCTACCATAGCCGCAAAGTTAATGCCAGAAGTCTCGAGGAAGGCGACCTTGTTCTTTGGCGCGTTCAATCCGCCAAGAATTCCAACAAGTTGACGCCGAAGTGGGAAGGCCCTTATCGGGTGAAACGAGTCACTAGGCCTGGCGCTGTCCACCTTGAGACCAAAGATGGTTCTCCGGTGAGCAACTCCTGGAACATTGAGCATCTTCGTAAGTTTTACCCATAAGGCGCGGTTGCCGGAACCTGTTCCGGCAACCACCTTTTGTACAAGCCTTGCAGCTGTTGCATGTAACCCTTTGTACAAAGCCGGGCGCAGATCCCGTGCATAAATAAAGATCATATGCTCCGCACATCTCGTCAAATTTCATGCTTTCTATTCTTTGCATGTATTATCTGACACTTTGTGCAGCACTTGCCCCCGGTAAGCAATAACGAGCCTTAAGGCTCCATATCTTTATTTTCTCTTCTTTCTTTTTCTCAAAAAGAAGGTTCCTTCACCCACAAGTTCACCGGGGG
>NC_057795.1:300982551-301053096 GCF_018294505.1 Triticum aestivum | reverse complement strand
GGGACGAAAACGACAGAAAAGCTAAGTTGCCAAAGTTTGAGCACAATCAGATTTAAAATTTTTTAAGTTATCTTCCTTGAACGATCGTGCTTTGTATGGAAAACCTATGCGCGGAGGAACCAACTCATAGCTAGTTGCGCCCTTACTTTGTTTCGAGTCCGCTCAACAACTTAAGTGTGCTGCGACTAGTTGCGACAAGGTTTCTTGCCGGAAGCAGCACCGCCAGCAGGCTGCTGATGTTCCGCACTCAGCGCTCGCGGCAAGGGTGCCTGCGCCGGCAAGTTCCCTGGAAGCGTAGGGTAAAAATATACAAAGGAAGGAATCATGTAAAGGAAATAACATAGCAAATACTGCCCAGAATAAAAGCTATATTACAAAGATAACTTGCCGCGCTCTAATAGATTGTTCCCATAACATGTCTAGCAGCGGCAAGAAAAGGAGAAAACACGCGGCCTAATCTACGCGGCCGCCATCAACCCTCCTGACCTCATTCACCTTGTCCACAATGGGTGCGACAAGGGCCTTGAGCTCTTCAAGATCAGCACCCGCCGGCAGTTTCTTGAGGACGTTGGTGAGGTTGAGGCCTGGGTTGCGGAAGACCACCTTCACCAACACCTTCTCCAGAACTCTGGCGCAGATCGTGCGCAACTCGTCGGCCAGCTGCTTTGGGACCCTTTCCCGGAGTTGCTGGAGGGCCGTCGCCACGCCCTTGAAGAACAGAGTGAGCTTGGCGCTGGGCTGGAGGTTCTCGTTGGAAGAGTACCCGAAACCCTCCTTTTCCAGCTGCGTCAGCTCCTCGTCAATGACCGCGACGATGTTCTGGAGGCCCTCTGTCCAGAGCTCCATAGTATCCCTGAAGGTGTTCTGGGTTTCAGCGGCCCTCGTCAGCAGCGCCTCGTTGGCCTTGATCTCCTCCTTCAAGTCCTCCTCCCGCTTCTTGGCGCCGTCCAGCGTCTCAGTCAGCGTCGCCAGCTTCAGCTCGAGATCGGCATTGGAGTCCTTGGCGGCGCTCAGCTCTTTGCCCCTCTCAAGGAGGCGACCCTGCAGCTCGCCGTGGACGAGGGCATCCTTCTCGCGCTCACGTTGGAGCGTGGCAAGCTCTTCATTCTTCGCCTTGAGATCGGCCTCTAGCTGCGTCACTTTCACTTCCAGCTCCTTCTTGGCGGCCTCAGCAGCTGCGGCAACATCCTTTGCCTCCTTGAGAGCCCCGCCAAGTGCTTGCTCGCGCGCAGCCAGCTCCTCCTCATAGCTGTCCAGATTCACTTTCCACTGTGTCAGCTCGCCTTCTCGCGTGGACTACTCTTCGGCGGCAAGCCGCTGCTGCTCTTCGGCTTCAGCCTTCTTGAGGAGGAAGGCCTTCTGCGCCTCGACGAGCTGCGCCCGCTCCTCTGCAATTGACCGAAGAGCTTCCTGATTGCGTTCCTGGAGCTCCTCCGCACGCTTCTCAATATCTGCTCCCTCCTGCGCGACAAGCGCTTCCCGGGATTCCACTTTGGCTTGTCGGGCGCGGTAGAGCGACACCAGCTTCCGGAGCAGCTGCTCCTCCTCAGACTCGCCGCTGCTGCTGCTTGGCGCGTCAACCACTGTCAGCCCAGCGGAGGCGAGCACTTCTCCGTCAAAAGCTTCTCCCTCGACCGGCGCCCTGGAGCTTGACGCCCAGGGGAGCTTGATGAAGACACCGTCGCCGGCCTTTAAGTAGGCGCCGGGCTAGGGCTCCTCGGAGTCTGGCGCTGCGTCAGCGGCGGAGGGATCGGCGGTCGGCGTAGCGCCTTGTGCTCCTGCGGCCCCAGGGTCGTCAGTGCGATCGCCGGACCCCTCGCCAGCTCCTGCGCCAGCAGCCTTGGCGGCCTCTTTGCCGGCAGGATCATCGGCGTCGGCATCCTCCTCGGTAGCGGCGGCATCATCAGTGTTGCCGCGCGCATTCTCCTCGCCGGTGGCTTCAGTCTCCATTGGCTCCGGGGAAGATGGGTCTGAAGACAGGAAGAGGGAGAAAAAGTCAAGCAAATATCCAAAAAAGAAGATCAAAAGAAGAAGAACCCAAGGGAAGTTTTCTGACAAGAAGGATTACCTGTGCTGGGCTCTGTAGTCATGGGCTCCACCACCGAGGGATCACTGGTCCCATCCCTTGCCGGGGAACTGCCCCTTGTCGGGGACCTCTCCCTTGCTGGAGAGCGCTCCCTTGCCGGGGAATCCTCCCTTGGCGGTGTAGTCGAAGCAGATAGCACCTCAAGGGCGGCTTCTGGTTGCTCCTGGTGAGCCTGTTCTGCTCCTACACAAGCAAGCCAACAATCAAGATATCAGCAAAGAAAGAACACTCATGCGCGCCCGACAGCGGGAAGTGAAGTAATATACTTACACTAGGGCTGCGCTGGGGGCTGCTTCGAGGAGTAGTTGCCGGGTCCGATGAGGTGATCTCGGACGCGCCCTCTGTTGTCACAGCAGGATCATCCTCGATGACAACCACGGGGACCTTGGCCCTCTTTGCCGCTCTCTGGGCCAGAGTCCTGGAAAGGAACAAGGTTCAGAAGAAAGCAGATCAGATACAAGACAAGAAACATCAAGAATTTGAAGAAAAATAAGTACAACAGAGAAACTTACTCCTCTTCTTCCTCCTCGTCGGAGATGAGCGCGGAGAGGTCGAAGTCCGGTACTCTTTCGGCGCGACGAGGCGGAGGAGTAGGCTCCCTTGGCCGCTTGGCGGGGGCTGCGGCAGGATCAGAAGCGGCGGCCCAAGAGGACCCCGCTCCAGTTGCCGCTGCGGCGTGAGACGCTCCCGCGGCAACGGTGCTTGTCGCGGTGGAGCGTGTCCCGTGGCGCGGCGGCTGTTGACCCGTCTGCCGCCCTGCTATGTCTCCGGTCCTATGGAGGCGCCTTCTTGGTGGAGCTGGGGGCTGCACTGGGAGCTCTGCTTGCGGCAAGTTGCTTGAAGACGGCTGGCCACTTGCGCGCTCGGCAGGCTCGCTCGATTCGGCTTCGGGCCCTCCCTCGCCGACGACCTCCCCAACAAGCTCGTCTCGATCAGCAAGGCTTGCCGCCTCGGCTGCCTCTGCCTCTTCCACAGTAAACCCAAATTCGCCCACGGCAGCGGCCGCCGCCGCCTCTTCCGCCCTGGTGGCAATGCGCCGCATCTCATCGTCGGTGGTGTCGCGGGTGACGATCCTCTGCTCGTCGGCGCGGACCACCACCTCCACCAAGCTATCGAAGAACTGCTGCACTACGTCGTCGGCGGGCTCCTGCCAAGTTGGAATGATTCCATGCGAGTCGCACTCCGGCATCATTGCGCGGATGCGATCGAGCGAGGAGTTGTTGCACAACGGGACGACGCCCTGCGGCAGCCTGAACCACTCGGGATGATTGGGGTCGTGCTTTAACAGCTCCTTGAGCGTCCCATCCAACTCCAAGACAGTAAAATTGAAGTTGAGGCCTGGGCGCAGCCTCATGATATCCGCCGGACCCCCGAACAGCCAGGCGGGTCTCCCCCTCTCCTGCAGAGGGGCGATGTGGCGGCGAAGAAAGTCCGCACCAACAGCACCTACAGTGAGCCCGGCAAGCCTGAGTCGCAAGATCCGGGTGGTGGCGATCTTCAGTCTAGCATCGTTCGCCGCCAGGGCGCTCCAATCGTTGCCGCGCACTGCTGGAGTTTGGCGCAGGGCAGTGAACGGCTGCGGGTTCTCATCAACAATCCAACACCATTTCGCTCTCCACTCCTCCCATTTGCTGCGAAGCTCCCCCTCCAGATAGACCTCCTTCATGCCGACACTCGAGATCCAGGCGATCCCGCCAGCTAAGGGCTCTCCTCTCTCGACCCGGGGCATGAAGTAGTGGCAGAAAAGGGCTACGTTTGGGTGGATTCCGACAAAGTTCTCGCAGAGATGTGCGAAAACCGCCATGGTCAGAACGGTGTTGGGGGTGAAATCAAGGAGATGGAACCCGTAGGTGTTCATGATGTCACAGAAGAAATTGGAGAAGGGCGGGCAGAGCCCGCAATAGAAAAACAGCGCGAAGAAGGGGTATCCTTTTGGAGCCCATTTCGAAGTGGAAGCGGCGGTGGAAAGTACCTGCGTGCGCGGATGCGCTCGCGTCTCCGTCGACCAGAAGAGATAGAACCATTCCCTCAGCTCCTTCGCGGAGAGCTCAGGGGGGAAGAGTGCCCGCTCCTTCCGCAGCGCCTCAAGCCGCAGTGCCTCGGACGACTTCGCACCATTCCCGGTCTTCGGAGCCATGGTGGAGGCGGTGGGGGAGAGCGAGGGCGTTGGCGGCGACGGCGGCAACGGGGGGCGGAGCGCTGCTCTCTTTCGGCTTTGGGAAGCGGAGGGGAGCGGCGGAGATTTCTGAAATCGGAACCGCAAGTGGGAAGGTGGCGGAACTGCCCCTGTTTCCCCTGCTTATAAAGAGGAGGAGGCGAACGTTACGCTTTTTCTGAATAAAGAATCACCCACGATCTCTGCCACGACGCCGCGTTTGACACGTGCCGTTACGGGAGGGCGCGGTGGATACGGAGTCAGATACGGTGTGGACCCAGGCCGCGAGTGCCCGTGCCCTGTTTTGGGCCTGGCCCAACAGCGCTCGGCACCGTGTGTGGCCCAGGACCGGGGGCTCCTGTCGGTGTACTAAAGTAGGGGTACCTTAGTATCCCGAACTTATGCACGGGCAGTCGCAGCGCCCCGCGGCAAGGCTTGCCGGGTGCCCGCCAAGATCCTCCGTAGTTCCTATTTGAGCCATTCAAGAACAAAGTGTTTTAATTGAGAAGACAAGGCCCCGGCAAGAGGAGCTTGCCGGGAGGGACAAGGCCCCGGCAAGAGGAGCTTGCCGGGAAGGCCAACCAAGGCATTTCAAGGAACTTGCCGCGACGCGCCGCGCGTCCCGGCAAGACCCGGCGAGCGACAAGCTTCCGGGCGCGACAAGACAACGACCGCGGCAAGGCGCTTGCCGCGGCGAAGCCACCACTCTGTGCCCACGCTCCAGCGCATCCGTCGACGTGTCGCCACAGGACCGTTCCAGGCGCACATGGCAAGAAGCTGTGCAGCCAAGCGGTGCAAGGTGGCGAGTGGAGATGACGAGATGGCCATCATGGCGAACGGTGGCGCCCCTAACGGTCGCTTTTCTGCACTGTTTGGGCGACGCGGTCGGGCATTTAATGCCTTTGTCCCCTGCCGTCAGAGTTAGGTAGGATCCACCGTAGAGGCAGTTGTACCAACCACTCTTTTTACACTTTTACCCCTGCATGTGTTGCCACCTGTCGGTGACCCCTTGAGTCTATAAAAGGAGGCCCATGCGCAACGTAGAGGGGGTCGACTCATTCAAAAGAAGAACACTCCCACGCTCTCGAGCAAGAACATAATACAACCACAAAGCAGCAGTAGGAGTATTATCTCTCCGGAGAGCTCCGAAGCTGGGTAAAATCGCTCGCGTGCTCTGCCTCGATCCGCTCTTCGTGTGGCCTCCGCTCCCTGCCGGACCGAAAGGGACCCCGGTCCCATAGGTGTTCGTTTCCCACGACAGGCTCCCTCTCCGATACTTCTTTGATCAACTGGATGTCTTCTGGTCCGAAAAATCCACAAAAGTTTTCTC
Source organism: Triticum aestivum (assembly GCF_018294505.1). Taxonomy (NCBI): domain Eukaryota; kingdom Viridiplantae; phylum Streptophyta; class Magnoliopsida; order Poales; family Poaceae; genus Triticum; species Triticum aestivum. The sequence goes on along the minus strand of NC_057795.1, from coordinate 301,047,525 downwards.
TGCGTTTGGACTCCATTTGGTATTGATTTCCTAAGATGTAAAAAACAAGCAGAAAATAGCAACTGGCACTGGGCACTATGTCAATAGGTTAGTACCAAAAAATGATAGTATAACAGCATGGAACAATCAAAAATTATAGATACATTGGACACGTATCAGCATCCCCGAGCTTAATTCATGCTCGTCCTCGAGTAGGTAAATGATAAAAACAGAATTTTTGATGTGGAATGCTGCCTAACATGTTCATCTCATATTGTTTTCTTTGTAGCATGGATATTTGGACTTTTATATGGTTCAAAGCAATAGTCTAGTTTTGACATGAAGACTTTAATACTCAAGCATATCAACAAGCAACCATGTCATTCAAAATATCAACAGTAAAGCAAGTTATCCCTAGCCCATTATGCTCAATCAGTGATCCATTCATGAAACGCACTCGAATAATAGCTACACCCAATGCTCAAATACGATCATAGTGCCCCTTAGTTGGTTCTTTATAAGAGAAGATGGAGACTCAAATTCAAAAAAAAAATTGCGTAAAGTAAAAGAATGGCCCTTCGCAGAGGGAAGTAGGGATTTGTAGAGGTGCTAGAGCTCAGAGAGAAAATTGAGGGATAAAAACATTTTGCGAGGCATACTTTCCCACCAACGAAGACGACTTAGAGCTCCCAACACTTTCCATGCTATATATATCATAGGCGGTTCCCAAACATAAAATAAAGTTTATTCCTTTTTCCACCATACTTTCACTTTCCATGGCTTGTCCGTATCCAAGGGTTCCCTCCATACCAACACTTTCCAAGGACTTTATTATTTGACAACATAAAGGAAATTCATTTTTATTTCGGGACTGGGCATCCCTAATACCTTTGCCGTACGCTCATGCAATGACAAGTGAATAAACACTCATTGTGAGAATAACACATCTAGCATGGAAAATATCGACCACCCCTCACCGCCTCGCGAGTGGTACGAGCACACAAAAGAGAAATTTATTTTGAAAATTAGAGATGGCACATGCAAATTTGCTTAGAATAGCACGAAAATACCGCATATAGGTAGGTATAGTGGACTCATATGGCGAAACTGGTTTAAAGGGTTTTGGATGCACAAGTAGTGATCATACTTAGTGAAAAAAATGAAGGCTAGCAAAAAGATTGAGAAGCGACCAACCAAGAAACGAAAAATCTCGTACCCAAGCATTAAGCATAAGTAACACCAAATGATGCACCACAAGTAGGACATAAATTTCATTTCATAAGTATTGATTTTCGTGCTTGCATCGGGAATCACAAACCTTAACACCAATATTCTTACTAAAGCATAATTACTCATCAACATGACCCACATATCATATCGTCATATCTCAAAACCATTACTAAGAACCAAGTTTATTTGTCCAATGATCTTCATGAAAGTTATTATTATATCCTCCTTGGATATCTATCACTGTGGGACTAGTTTCATATGTTGCTTTTAGTAAGCTCAAACAAATATAACTGAAGAACACGAGCATAATATTTCTTTCTCTCAAAATAATCTCACTGAAGCAAGAGAAATTTCTTAAAAATTTACTAACTCCCAAATATATCTAAGTGAATCATGAGAGCATTTCTTCAAAAATAACAAAGCACACCGTGCTTAAAAAGATATATGTGAAGCACTAGAGCAATTCCATGGCTCTAAAAATTTAAGTGAAGCATAGGAGCAAGCATAGCATAATTTTTGGCTCTCTCAAAAAGGTGTGTCCAGCAAGTATTCAATACTAAAAACACAAAGCAAAACAAGCAAAGACTTAAATCATACAAGATGCTCCAAGCAAAACTCATAATATGTGACGAATAAAAATATAATTCCAAGTAAAATACCGATGGTTGTTAGAAGAAAGAGGGGATGCCACTCGGGGGAATACCCAAGCTTAATTGTTTGTTGGTTCTTAAATATTACCTTGGGTGGCCTCGGGCATTCCCAAGCTTAGCCTTTTGCTAATCCGTATTCCTTCATTCATCATAAGATCACCCAAAACTTGAAAACTTCAATCACACAAAACTCAACAAAACCTTTGTGAGATCCGTTAGTATAAGAAAGAAAACCACTACTATAAGTAATGTTAGAAACCCATTCATATTTTATTTTTGCATTATATCTACTATATTCCCACTTTTCTATGGTAAAAACTCTCAAAAGAAAACCATAGAATCATCAAAACAAGCACACAACGCAAAGAGAATCTGTCAAAAACAGAACAGTCTGTAGCAATCTAACTACTTCTAATACTTCTGTAACTCCAAAAATTCTGAACAGTTGGGACGACATGAATAATTTGTTTATTAATCTTATGCAAAAAGTATCAACTCAAAAGCTTTCTTCTGATAAAAATTAAAATTAATTTTGTGAGCGTATAAGTTTCTGTTTTTCAGCAAGATCAAATCAACTCTCACCCAAATCATCCCAAAGGCCTTGCTTGGCACAAACACTAATTTAAACAACAAAACACATCTAATCAGAGGCATAATTGGGTATTTTATTGAAAACAACAAGAGAACCAAAATGCAAAAAGATACAAGTTGGGTTGCCTCCCAATGAGCACTATCGTTTTTTTGCCTCTAGCTAGGCTTGAGATTTCAATGATGCTCACACAAAAGATAAGAATTCAAGCACAAACAGAGCATCATAAAACATGTGACAAACACACTTTGCATCTAAAATACTTCCTATGCATTGTAATTTTATAGGAACAATCAAGACAAGCAAAAACTAGCATACGCAAGGAAGAAGAAAGAAACAATAGCAATCTCAACATAACAAGCGGTAATTTAGTAACATGAAAATGTCTACTACCATATTTTCCTCTCTCATAATAATTACATGTAGGATCATAATCAAATTAAACAATATAACTATCACACAAAATATTCTCTTCATGATCCTCATGCATGCAAAGTTGACACTCTTCCAAAATAGTGGGATTATCATTAAATAAAGTCATGACCTGTCCAACCCCACTTTTTTCAAAAATTTCATAAGATTGAACACTCTCCAAATAAGTGGGTTATTTTTAGCTAAAGTTGACACTCTTCCAAACGCACTTTTTATGTTATATCAAGCATATTCATCATGATGTTTAAATAAATTTTCAAGATCATAAGAATCATCACCCCAATCATGATCATTGCAGCAAGTAGTGGACATAGCAAAATTAGCATCCCCAAGCTTGTGGTTTTGCATAGTATTAACACAATTGACATTAATAGAATTTATAATAACATCATTGCAATCATGCTTTTCATTCAAGGAGCTATTATGAATAACTTTAGAAATTCCTTCCACTTCAGCACAATTTTTAGATTCATAAAGCTCAAGCAAAACTTCATAAAGATAATCTAGTGAACTCAATACACGAGCAATGGGTTCATCATAATTGGATCTCTTGAAAAGATTAGAAAGTGTATGAGGATCCATAACAATATATTTTTAGCAAGCGAAGATGCACGCAAATAAAAGGCACATGGGAACACAAGCAGAGATAGCAAACAAGAGAGCTGACGAGAAAAAGGCGAACAAAAAAGAGGGCGAAAAAAATGGCAAATTCTTTTGAAGTGGGGAGAGGAAAACGAGAGGCAAATGGTAAATAATGTAAATTGCAAGGAGATGACATTTGTGATTAGGAACCTGGTTGACGTTGATGATCCTCCCCGGCAATGGCGCCAGAAATTCCTTTTGATGCCTGCTTGAACTACATCGGTATTTCCCCAAAGAGGAAGGGATGATGCAGCACAGCGACGATAGGTATTCCCCTGAGTGATGAGAACAACGTTATCGAACTAGTAGGAGAACCAATCAACACAACGTAAACAGCCCCTGCACACAAATAACAAATACTCGCAACCCGACGTGTTAAAGGGGTTGTCAATCCCTTTCGGGTAACGGTGCCACAAATTGGCGAGAAGACGTGATAAAGTTGTGATAGATAGGATAAATAGATTGCAAATAAAATAAATTGCAGCAAGGTATTTTTGTATTTTTGGTTTAATAGATCTAAAATAAAAGCTAAGGAAAATAGATAGCAAAGGCAAATATGATAAGAAGAGACCTTGGGGCCGTATGTTTCACTAGTGGCTTCTCTAGAGAAATATAGCAAACGGTGGGAAAACAATTACTATTGGGCAATTGATAGAACTTCAAATAATCATGACGATCTCCAGGAAATGATCATTATATAGGCATCACATCTAAGATTAGTAAACCGACTCCTGCCTGCATCTACTACTATTACTCCACACGTCAATCGCTATCCAGCTTGCATCTAGTGTATTAAGTTCATGGAAAAACGGAGTAATGCAATAAGGACGATGACATGATGTAGACAAGATCTATTTATGTAGAGATAGACCCCATCTTGTTATCCTTAATAGCAACAATACATACGTGTCATTTCCCCTTCTGTCACTGGAACCAAGCACCGTAAAATCGAACGCATCATAAATCACCTCTTCCCATTGCAAGATAAATAGGTCAAGTTGGCCAAACAAAACCCAAATATCAGAGAAGAAATACAAGGCTATAAGCAATCATGCATATAAGAGATCAAAGAAGACTCAAATAACTTTCAGGGATAAAAACATAGATCTGATCATAAAGTCAAAGTTCATCGGATCCCAACAAACACACCGCAAAAAGACTTACTTCATATGGATCTCGAAGAGACCATTGTATTGAGAATCGAGAGAGAGAGAGAGAGTGAGAGAGAGAGAGAAAGAGAGAGAGAGGAAGCCATCTAGCTACTAACTACAGACCCGTAGGTCTACAAAGAGCTACTTACGCATCATCGGAGAAGCACCAATGGACATGATGAACCCCTCCGAGATGGTGTCTAGATTGGATCTGGTGTTTCTGGAACGTGCGGCGGCTGGAACTGATTTTCGTCGACTCCCCTAGGGTTTCTGGAATATTGGAGTATTTCTAGAGCAAAGAGGTGGTGCGGGAGGCCACCGAGGTGGGCACAACCCACCTGGGCGCGCCTGGGGGCCCAGGCGTGCCCTGGTATTATAGCGACCAGAACTTAAACGGTCAAGTCTCTATGCATCAGTGTCATCCCTGGATCGGTAATGCTGACATGCACAATACTTGAGGATTTATAACAGAGTTTCAATCACACACTTATTACATCGAATGTCTCAGAAGAGAACTTATTACAATAATATGGCTTAAGGCCATCTAAATAAGATAATAGCGGAAGGCTTGGAAGATAAAGTGAGTCCATTAACTCCAATGGCATAGCAGAGTGAACGACAACGACCTAGCGCACCTTACTCGTCGTCTGAAAAGTGTGCAACATGATATGTTGCAGCCCGAAACGGGTAAACACATGGAATATGCTGGCAATGTAACACAAAAGAGCAATGAACAGAATAAATGCTATCACTACATGCATATATGGCTACTGGAAAGCTCTATGGTTAATGGTTTTGCATAAAGCCAAATTTTCCGTACGACAAAGGAATAAAGTTTATTTAACTATCATGGTGGTTGTTAAACATTGAGAAGGTTCCTCCAACTCAATCCCAATTAAACAATATCAGTTAACCCAACAAATTAATTTAGAGTGATGAGATCAACATGATAATGCAAGAACCAGACACTCAAGATGTCCATAACCGGGGACACGGCTAACCATGATTAGTTTGTACACTTTGCAGAGGTTTGCGCACTTTTCCCCACAAGACTCAATCTCCTCCATTAGATTTCTCGCACTACATGGTGTTTGAGAAACAGATGACCGAGACACAGTCCTTTATAAACATTAACACTTTACTCTGGGTGGACAGTTACACCTACTTTCCCCTACATCTACTAGCCCACCACTGAAAGAGGTCATGCAACCTACTCAACTATGCTAGAGCCCATAATAGCTTGTGGCTGCACACGAAAGTTTCTAGCAAGAATAATCTTATGATCCCTTTGAGCCTGGGTGGTGAACCGTAGGATGATCACACGGGTACTCCGGGATATCCTAGGACAACACTGGATTTTCCAGGTGCCCGCAACCAATCGACCCAGATGTGTATTGAAGTAGCCACCTTAAGTTAACCATTAATTAAGAACTCTCTGTCGGTGTACTAGAGTAGGGGTACCCTAGTATCCCGAACTTGTGCACGGGCAGTCGCAGCACCTCGTGGCAAGGCTTGCCGGGTGACCGCCAAGGTCCTCCGTGGTTCCTTTGGAGCCATTCAAGAACAAAGTATTCAAGCCAAGGAGACAAGGCCCCGGCAAGAGGAGCTTGCCGGGAAGGCCAACCAAGGCATCTCAAGGAACTTGCCGCGACGCGCCACGCGTCCTGGCGAGGCCCGGTGAGTGACAAGCTTCCGGACGCGACAAAACAACGACCGGGGCAAGGCGCTTGCCGCGGCAAGCTACCACTCTGTACCCATGCTCCATCACATCCACCAACGTGTCACCCTGGGACCTTTCCAGGCACGCGTGGCAGGAGGCTGTGCAGCCAGCGGTGTGCGGTGGCAAGCGGACCTGAAAAGATTGCCATCGTGGCAAGCGGTGGCGTCCCTGACGGTCCCTTTTTGCACTATTTGGGCGACGCAGACGGGCATTTAATGCCTTTTTCCCCTGCCGTCAGGGTTAGGTTCTCCTCTCTCAACTCGGGGCAACGTAGAGGGGGGTTCGAAGGCTCTCCTCTCTCAACTCGGGGCATAAAGAAGTGGCGAAAAAGAGCTACATTTGGATAGACTCCGACAAAGTTTTCGCAAAGATGTGCAAAAACTGCCATGGTCAGAACGGCATTGGGGGTGAAGTCAAGGAGGCGGAACCCGTAGGTGTTCATAATGTCGTAGAAAAACTCAGAGAAAGGCGGGCAGAGCCCGCAGTAGAAGAACAACGCGAAGAAGGGATACCCATTCGGAGCCAGTTCCGAAGCGACGGCTGAGAGTACCTTTGTGCGCGGATGCGCTCGCGTCTCCGTCGACCAGAAGAGGTAGTAATACTCCCTCAGCTCCTTCGCGGCGAGCTTGGGGGGAAGGTTGCCCGCTCCTTTCGTAGCGCCGCGAGCCGCTGCGCCTCGGTCGACTTCACGACCTTCCCCTTGTCGGCTTTCGGAGCCATGGCGGAGGTGGTGGGGGAGATCGACGGTGTTGGTGGTGCTGGTGGCGATGGGGGGCGGATCGCTGCTCTCTTTCAGCTTTGGGAAGAAGGGGGGAGCGGCGGAGGTTTTTGAGATTGGAATAGCAACCGGCGAGATGGGCGAACTGCCCTTGTTTCCCTTGCTTATAAAGAGGGAGGGGGCAGACGTTCTGTCTTTCCGAATAAAGAAACCACCCACGATCTCTCCCGTGGCACCGCATTCGACGCGTGTCGTTCAGGGAGGGCGCGGTGGATACAGAGTGAGATACGGCGTAACCTAGGCCGCGCGTGCCCGTGCCCTGTTTTGGGCCTGGCCCAACAGCGCTCGGCACCGTGTGTGGCCCAGTCCCGGGGGCTCCTGTCGGTGTACTGGAGTAGGGGTACCCTAGTATCCCGAACTTGTGCATGGGCAGTCGCAGCACCTCGTGGCAAGGCTTGCCGGGTGACCGCCAAGGTCCTCCGTGGTTCCTTTGGAGCCATTCAAGAACAAAGTATTCAAGCCAAGGAGACAAGGCCCCGGCAAGAGGAGCTTGCCGGGAAGTCCAACCAAGGCATCTCAAGGAACTTGCCGCGACGCGCCACGCGTCCTGGCGAGGCCCGATGAGCGACAAGCTTCCGGACGCGACAAGACAACGACTGCGGCAAGGCGCTTGCCGCGGCAAGCTACCACTCTCTACCCACGCTCCAGCACATCCACCAACGTGTCACCCTGGGACCTTTCCAGGCGCGCGTGGCAGGAGGCTGTGCAGCCAGCGGTGTGCGGTGGCAAGCGGACCTGAAAAGATTGCCATCGTGGCAAGCGGTGGCGTCCCTGATGGTCCCTTTTTGCACTATTTGGGCGACACAGACGGGCATTTAATGCCTTTGTCCCCTGCCGTCAGGGTTAGGTATGATACACTGTACAGGTAGTTGTACCAACCGCAACACCTTTCCATTTTTACCCTTGTCTACGTTGCCACCTGTTGGTCACCCCTTGAGCATATAAAAGGAGGCCCATGCGCAATGTAGAGGGGGGTTCGAAGGCAGAAAAACACTCACGCTCGGTCTCGTTAGCAGCTAGTGTGTACTGTAGCACTCAGCGCTTCCGAGCAAGAACTCAATACACTCAGACATGCAGCAGTAGGAGTATTATCTGCTCTTCGCGCGATCTCCGCCCCCCGCCGAACCGAAAGGGGCTCGGTCAGCCGGTCCCATAGGTGTTCGTGGATATGTTTCCCCGACATCTTTGGCGCGCCAGGTAGGGGGCGTCGAGGTTGTGTGAACCTGATCTGACGTTCACACGAGCTAGGTCTTCATCTTCTTCATCGACATGCCGCCGAAGAAGAAGGCTTCGGAGGCGGCTGCTCCGTCCGCATCGATCCCACTACCACCGGAGCAAACGGGTGGTGGAGTAGACGCCGGCGGAAGAACGGGCATCGACGAGGGAGCTCACGGTGCTGCCAGGTCCAAGGACAAGGCTGCGCAGACCTCGGCGTCCGTACATGCACCGCGCCCATCTCAGGAGGCGCGGGACCGACAGCGTCATGGTACTCGCGGTGCGTTACGTTCGTTGGACCAAGATCGAGCTGGTGGATCTCGGGATGCTCAAGACCAGCATGAACGCCAACATGCTGGCACGAGCAAGACACGGTCGCCTGGATGGGATACTGCTCCTTCCAACATAGTTAGAAGTCCGAGCATATCCCGCTCCTCGCACCGTTCGCCACTGCCACCCACCACTCCAGCAGAAGCTTTGGCGCGAGCTCAACTGCTCCTGGATTACCCTCCAACGGCAGACAAGATCGACGAATAGAGGGCCACCATTCAGAGTCTCATCGGCTTCGCCAACGGCGACACTCCACGGCAGCCGAGTACATCGCAGCCGCGGCAAGACTGCCAGACACGAGCCGATGGCAACAAAACCAGTCGGGGTGCAACCACCGTGCACTCTCCGCCCTGAAGGCCAAGATCGCCGACTCGCCGGATCTACCTCGACAGCGACTCCACCGCATCATCAGATCCACGAGCTCGTCGCGATCAGCGCCAAGTTCTTCACGAACGACAACAAGAAGACGCTCGTACTCGCATCGAGCGTCGAAGAGAAGCGCGGCGTCAATCGGACCAGCGCGCTGGGCCCTCTGTCGACATGCATGCGCCAGGGGAACCAGGCGACTTGCCATACGCGGTAGGTTGCCCTGCGTTCACTCGTGAGCTGCGGCAAGTCCAGTAGCCCAGCACGAAGAATTTCAAGCCAGACGTACCAGAGAAGTACGACGGCGACTCGCATCCGTCGGAGTTCCTCAGCATCTACACCATCACAGTGCAAGCTGTCGGGGGGCGGGACAACAAGATCCTTGCTAACTACTTCCCGCTGGTGCTCAAGTCCAACGTCAGATCCTGGCTCATGCACTTGCCGGCTAACTCCATATCCTCCTGGGCAGACCTATGCCATCAGTTTGTCGGCGCCTTTACAGGCGGCCACAAGCCTCATGGCCAAGAGAGTGACCTTCATCTGCTCGCCCAGAAGGAAGGAGAGCCCCTGCGCAAGTACATTCAGAGGTTCAGCCGCGTACAGCACAACATCCCAGATGTCCACCCTGCCGCGGTCATCAGCGTGTTCCATCAGAACGTGCGAAACCGCAGGATGCGGGAGGAGATGGCGATGTGCAAAATCAAGGACGTCAGTGAGCTATATGCCCTGGTCGACAAGTGTGCACGTGCCGAGGAAGGGAGGAAACTCCCCGGAGAGAATACAGGAGCAGGAGGATCTGACAGCAAGGATGCCGCCTCGGCAAAGAAAAACCAGCGGCGGAACAACAGGCAGAAGAAAGGCAAAGATGTGCTAGTCGTTGAGCAGTCCGGCAATGGAGGTGGCACCAAGAAAGCCAAAGCTGGTAGCTTCGGCAAGGAGATTGCCGCATGCACCAACTGCCAGGCTGTGACGGTCGCCGACAAGCAGGACGGCACCAACAAGCAGTACTGCAAGATCCACCGCACCAAGGGCCATGACCTCCAGAGCTGCAAGAAGGTCAAGCAGCTTGTCGAGCAGCAAAAGGCTGAATACGAACGACGCGACAAGGAGAAGGCCCAAGAAGGTACTGGAGGATCCGGCAAGAAACGCCCCGGCCGAGGAGGACGCTGCGGCAAGGCCAAGCAGCGGCAAGGAGATAGACCTCCCCGCGGCCGCGACAAGGATGAAGATGACGATGACGATGAAGATATGGATGATCACGAGACCGGTGAGCAGGAGTTCCAGAAAGCCACATAGGTCCTGTGCGTTGACGGCAGTGCTTCTCTGCATACTTCACACCGCCAGCTGAAGCAGTGGGTGCGGGAAGTCAATGCGGCGGAACCACCTGTCGAGTCACGCAAGCCTCTGAAATGGTCCAGCATGCCTATCATCTTTGATATTGAGGACCACCCTGATCGCATAACTGCGGTCGGGTGCTTGCCGATGTTGGTTTCACCAACTATCCGCAACCTCAAGGTCACTAAGATGCTAGTTGATGGCGGGGACGGCTTGAACCTGATCTCCTCCACGGTACTCCAGAAACTCCAGATCCCTGACAGCGAGCTCGAAGAGACCGGCACATTCCAAGGAATCAATCCGGGAAGGAGCAAGCCGAAGGGAAAGATCACGTTGCTGGTGACATTTGGCAGCGAGTTGAACTTCAGGACTGAGAGGGTCACTTTTGACGTTGCTGACTTTCGATTGCCTTACAATGGGATACTCGGCCGTCCAGCACTCGCCAAATTCATGGCAGCCTCTCACTATGCATACAACATGTTGAAGATGCCAGGCCCGATAAGTCACTTGCCGTTGAAGCTCCCGGGTGGAAGAAGAAGACCAAGTCCGGCAAGAGTTCTGATGCCCACTCCGGCAAGCGCACCTCTTCGGAGTGCTGCGCAACCGTCGAGGACGCACCATCGAGCTCCACCGGCAAGCGTAAGAAGACAATGGCAGCTCCACCAGAGACCAAGATGGTGTCCGCCAAGGAGTACGGCACTGGTGGTACCTTCACCATTAGTGCCACTCTCGACCCTAAATAGGAAAGCGCGCTCGTTGCTTTCCTGCGGGCGAACGTCGATGTGTTTGCGTGGCAACCGTCTGACATCCCTGGTGTTCACAGGAAAGTAATCGAGCACCATCTTGCCATCTGTCCTCATGCGCGGCCCGTCAAGCAGAAAGTCAGGCAACAAGCAGTGGAGCGCCAAGAATTCATCGCAGAAGAAATCAAGAAGTTGGAAGCAGAAGGCCTTGTCAGAGGAGTGCTCCATCCTACATGGTTGGCCAATCATGTAGTCGTGCGCAAGGCAAACGGGAAATGGAGGCTTTGTATCGACTTCACCGATGTCAATAAAGCTTGTCCCAAAGACCCATTTCCCATGCCGCGCATTGACCAGATTGTTGACGCCACGGCCGGATGTGACTTGCTTTCATTTCTTGACGCATACTCAGGATACCATCAGATCTTCATGGCAGAAGAGGATGAGGAGAAGACCGCATTCATCACTCCATGTGGCACAAAATGTTTCATACGGATGCCTTTCGGTTTAAAGAATGCTGGTTCAACATTTGCAAGGGTAGCCCATGACACTTTTGAGCCACAAATACACAGAAATGTGGAAGCCTACATGGATGACATAGTGGTCAAGAGCAAAGACAAGGCAACTCTGATTCAAGATTTAGACGAAACCTTTGCAAATCTGCGCAAGATCAACCTCAAGCTTAACCCCGAGAATTGTGTGTTTGGAGTCCCCTACGGCAAGCTTCTCGGGTTCTTCGTGTCCCAGAGGGGAATTGAAGCCAATCCCGACAAGATCAAGGCCATTGAGCAGATTGAAGTACCAAAGCGCGTCAAGGATGTACGAAGACTTGCCGGTTGCGTGGCTGCTCTCAGCAGGTTTATCTCTAGGTCTGCTGAGCGCACCCTGCCGTTTTTCAAAATATTAAAAAAGGCAGGTCCAATGAAATGGACTCCGGAAGCGGAGGCTGCGCTGCAAGACTTGAAGAGATACCTGTCCTCCACTCCAACACTTGTCGCACCTAAGCCACAAGAAAAGTTGCTGCTGTATATACCGGCAACCAATCAAGTGGTTAGAGCTGCGTTAGTAGCGGAGAGGGAGGCGGATGATGAGCCAGCAACCACGGCAGATGCATCCAGCGACAAGCAGGGGACTTCACCGACAAGCTCTGGTCCCAACAAAGATGGATCTGCGCAGGCGCGTGAGGAGATACAGAAGAGAATGGTGCAGCGCTCAGTTTACTTTGTCAGTTCCCTTCTGCAGGGGGCTAGGTCAAGGTACTCTGGTGTGCAGAAATTGCTTTTCGGCCTTCTCATGGCCTCGAGAAAGCTGCGCCATTACTTCCAAGCACACGAGATCACAGTTGTCACTCGTTTTCCGCTGAAGAGGATACTTCAGAACCCAGAACCAACAGGCAGGATTGTCGAGTGGGCACTGGAACTGTCAAGCTTTGGCCTCAAGTTTGAGAGCACTTCAACTATCCAGAGCAGAGCATTGGAAGAATTCATAGCAGAGTGGACGCCAACACCAGATGAAGAAATTCCAGAAACGAGCATCCCCGTCAAGGAAGCAAGCAAAGAGTGGCTGATGTACTTTGATGGTGCCTTCTCGCTGCAAGGCGCCGGTGCGGGCGTGCTACTTGTTGCGCCCACCGGAGAGCACCTCAAGTGCGTAGTCCAGATGCACTTTCCCAAGGAGCAAGCAACGAACAATACCACAGAGTATGAAGGTTTGCTTGCCGGTCTCAGGATCGCGGCAGACCTTGGGATCAAGAAGCTCATCGTCAGGGGTGACTCGCAGCTTGTCGTCCGCCAAGTGAACAAGAATTATCAGAGTCCGTTGATGGAAGCTTACGTTGATGAAGTGAGAAAGTTAGAAGAGCACTTTGATGGCCTACAGATGGAGCATGTTCCAAGAGCTGATAACGACATTGCCAATGGCCTGTCGAAGTGCGCCGCACTTAAGTTACCTGTGGAACCAAGGATCTTTGTGCTCAAACTGACTCAACCGTCTGTAACGCCATCAACTGGACAGAGCAAGTAGAGGAAGTTGATTTATGGTGACTATTTTCTGGCAGAGCTCCCCGAAGCCGCCGCCAAGAAGGTCCCCAAGATCAACACCAAGGGTGCTGAGGAGCAGTCTGCTCCGGCAAGCCCTAGGGTTTGTTCCGTTGAAGCAGACGCTCCCGACAAGTTTTGCTCCGGCAAGCTTGCCGGGGAACGTCAAGCTCCGGCTGAGCCGCAGGTTCTCGCCGTAGAAGCGGATGTTCCCGCAGCAGCAGATGTGCCTTTAGTCCTTGTTGTCGAGCCACAAGCTCCATCATGGGCACAACAGATTGTCCGTTTCCTTCAGACAGGAGAACTTCCCGAAGAGCAAGAAGAAGCAGAAAGAGTAGCCCGGCAGTCAAGTATGTACCAGTTTGTCGACAACACACTATACAGAGGAAGACTCAACGGTGTGAAATTGAAGTGTGTTCACCGGGAAGGCGGACAAAAGCTGTTGGCAGAGATACATGGAGGCATATGTGGTCACCACATTGGCGCAAGAGCACTTGCCGGCAAAACGTTCCGGCAAGGTTTCTCTTGGCCGACAGCCCTCCAGGATGCAACTGCACAAGTAACCAAGTGTGAAGCGTGCCAGTTCCATTCCAAGCAGATACGCCAGCCAGCTCAAGCTCTCCAGACGATCCCTTTATCCTGGCCATTTTCGATCTGGGGGCTCGACATCCTCGGCCCTTTTCCCGAGCTGTCAGGGGCTTTGAGTACTTGTACGTTGCGATCGACAAGTTCACAAAGTGGCCGGAAGTGAAAGCAGTGAGGAAGGTGACAGCACAGTCAGCAGTCAAGTTCTTCAGGTCGATTGTTTGCCGCTTCGGGATCCCTAACAGGATCATCACCGACAACGGCACGCAATTCACGAGCCGCACCTTCATGCAGTACGTCCAAGATCTTGGCGCCAAGGTCTGCTTTGCTTCTGTTGCTCATCCGAGAAGCAACGGTCAAGCGGAGAGGGCAAATGCTGAAGTGCTGCGCGGGCTCAAGACCAGGACTTTCGACAGGCTGCGCAAGTGCGGAAAGAACTGGATTGAGGAGCTGCCGGTGGTTCTTTGGTCGATCAGGACGACGCCAAATCGAGCCACTAGCGAGACACCTTTCGCTCTAGTCTATGGAGCAGAGGCAGTTCTCCCCACGGAACTCGTATACGGGTCACCTCGAGTGCTCGCTTATGATGAGCTTGAGCAAGAGCAGCTGTGACAAGATGACGCGCTGCTCCTTGAGGAAGACCGTCTTCAGGCCGCTGTACGAGCTGCTTGATACCAGCAAGCTTTGCGCCGCTACCATAGCCGCAGAGTTAATGCCAGAAGTCTCGAGGAAGGCGACCTTGTTCTTCGGCGCGTTCAGTCCGCCAAGAATTCCAACAAGTTGACGCCGAAGTGGGAAGGCCCTTATCGGGTGAAACGAGTCACTAGGCCTGGCGCTGTCCGCCTTGAGACCGAAGATGGCACTCCGGTGAGCAACTCCTGGAACATTGAGCATCTTCGTAAGTTTTACCCGTAAGGCGCGGTTGCCGGAACCTGTTTCGGCAACCACCTTTTGTACAAGTCTTGCCGATGTTGCATGTAATCCTTTGTACAAAGCCGGGCGCAAACCCCATGCATAAGTAAAGCTCATGTGCTTCGCACATCTCGTCAATTTCATGCTTTCTATTTTTTGCACGTGTTATCTGACACTTTGTGCAGCGCCTACCCCCGGTAAGCAATAACGAGTCGTAAGGCTCCATATCTTTATTTTCTCTTCTTTCTCTTTCTCAAAGAAAGGAAGGTTCCCACGCCCACAAGTTTGCCGGGGGGAAAGGAGAAGATAATGGTGTGGACCAGGCGTCGTTCAAGAAAGTTTCGCCTTACCGGGACGCAAACGACAGAAAAGCTAAGTTGCCAAAGTTTGAGCAATCATTTTTAAATTTTTTAAGTTATCTTCCTCGAACGACCGTGCTTTGTATGGAAAACCTGTGCGCGGAGGAACCAACTCGTAGCTAGTTGCGCCCTTACTTTGTTTCGAGTCCGCTCAACAACTTAAGTGAGCTATGACTAGTTGCGACAAGGTTTCTTGTCGGTGGCGGCACCGCCAGCAGGCTGCTGACGTCCCGCACTCAGCGCTCACGGCTAAGGTGCCTGCGCCGACAAGTTCCCTAAAAGCGTAGGGCAAAAACATACAAAGGAAGGAATCAAGTAAAGGAAATAACATAGCAATCGATACCCAAAATAGAGTTATATTACAAGATAGCTTGTCACAGCTCTAACAGATTGTTTTCATAACATGACCAGCAGCAACAAGAAAAGGAGAAAACGGGTGGCCTAATCTACAAGATCGCCCTCAACCCTCTTGATCCCGCTCACCTTATCCACAATGGGTGCGACAAGGGTCTTGAGCGCTTCCAGATCAGCATCCGGCGGCAAGGTCCTGAGGACGTTGGTGAGGTTGAGGCCTGGGTTGCGGAAGGCCACCTTCACCAACACCTTTTGAAGAGCTCCCACGCAGATCTTGCGCGACTCGTCGGCCAGCTGCTTTGGGATCTTCTCCCGGAGTCGCTGGAGGGCCATCGTCACGCCTCTGAAGAACAAGCTGAGCTTGGCGCTAGGTTGGAGGTTCTCATCGGAGGGATACCCGAGATCCTCCATCCCCAGCTGCGCCAGCTCCCTGTCGATGGCTGCGGCAACATCCACGAGACCCTCCGTCCAATGCTCCACATTCTCCTTAAAAGTGTTCTTGGCGGCAGCAGCATTCGCCAGCAGCGCCTCGTCGGCCTTGATCTTCTCCTTCAAGGCCACCTCCTGCTCCCTGGCGCCGTCCAGCATCTTGGTCAAAGTAGTCAGCTTCAACTTAAGATCTGCGTTGGAGTCCTTGGCGGCGCTAAGCTCCTTGCCCTTCTCGGTGAGACGACCCTGCAGCTCGCCAAAGGTGTAGGCGTCCTTCTCGCGCTCACGCTTGAGCGCAGCAAGCTCTTCACCGCTCGCCTTGAGATTGGCCTCCAGCTGCGCCACCTTCGTCTCCAGCTCCTTCTTGGCAGCCTCGGCAGCTGCGGCAGCATCCTCTGCTTCCTTGAGAGCGCCGCCGAATGTTTGCTCGCACCCAGCAAGCTCCTCCTCGTGGCTGTCAAGGTTGACCTTCCGCTGCGCCAACTCTCCCTCGGCGGCAAGCCGCTGTTGCTCTTCAACTTCAGCCTTCTCGAGGAAGAAGGCTTTCCGCTCCTCGGCGAGTTGTTCCCGCTCCTTTGCCAGGGACCGGAGAGCTTCCTGGTTAAGACCTCGGAGCTCCTCCGCGCGCTTCTCGATGTCCACTCCCTCCTTCGCGACAAGCGCTTCTCGGGATTCTAGCTTGGCCTGCCGAGCGCGGTAGAGCAACACCAGCTTCCGCAGCAGCCGCTCCTCCTCAGACTCGCCGCTGCTGCTGCTCGGCGCATCAACCAGCGTCAGCCCAGCGGAGGCGAGCACCTCTCCATCCAAGATTTCTCCTTCGACCAGCGCCCTGGAGCTGACGCCCAGGGGAGCTTGATGAAGACGCCATCGCCGGCCTTCAAATAGGTGCCAGGCTGGGGCTCTTCGGAGCCTGACGCTGCGGCAGCGGCGGAGGGATCGGCGGTCGGCGTAGCGCCTGGCGCTCCTGCGGCCTCGGGGCCATCAGTGCGATCGCCAGACCCCTCGCCGGCTTTTGTGGCAGCAGCTTTGGCGCCCTCTTCGCCGGCGGGATCATCAGCGCTAGCTGCTTCTTCGGTGGCAGCGGCGCCGTCGGTATTGTCGCGCGCGTTCTCTTCGCCGGCGACCTCGGTCTCCATCGTCTCCATGCCAGAGGGATCTGACGGCCTGAAAAAGGAGAAAAGTCAAGCAAATATCCAAAAAGAAAATCAGAAGAAGAAGAACCCAAGGGAAGTTTTCAAGCAAGAGGATTACCTGTACTGGGTTCTACAGTCATGGTCTCCGCCACTAGGGGGTCGCTGGTGTTGTCCCTTGCCGGAGAACTCTCCCTTGCCGGAGACTTCTCCCTTACCGGAAAATTCTCTCTTGCCGAAGAACGCTCCCTTGCCGGGGAACCCTCCCTTGGTGGTGTAGTCGAAGCAGATGGCATATCGGGGGCGGCTTCCGGGCACTCCTGGTGAGGCTGCTCTGCTCCTACACAAACCAATAGTCAGATGTCAGCAAAGAAAGAGCACCCATGCGCGCCTAACAGTGGGAAATAAACCATATACTTACGCTGGGGGCTGCTTTGGGGAATAGTTGCCGGGTCCGGCAAGGTGGTCTCGGACACATCCCCCGCTGTCGCGGTGGGTTCGTCCTCGATGAAAATCACTGGGACCTTGTCTCTCTTCGCCGCTCTCTGGGCCAGAGTCCTGAAAAGGAATGGGTTCGGAGTAAAGCAAATCAGATATAAGACAAAACAGCAAGAATTGAAGAACTACAAGTACAGCAAAGAATCTTACTCTTCTTCTTCCTCGTCGGAGCTGAGCGCGGAGAGGTCGAAGTCCGGCCCACCTTTGGCGCGACGAGGCGGAGGAATAGGTTCCCTTAACCGCTTGGCGGGGGCAGTGGCGGTGGTCTGAGATGGCCCAGCTCCGGCCGCCGCCGCGGCGTGAGAAGCGGCAGGAGCAGAAGCGGTGGTCCGGGAGGACCCCGCTATAGTTGCCGCAGCGGCGTGAGGTGCTCCCGCGGCAATAGTGCTTGCCACGGTGGAGCGTGTCGCGCGGCGCGGTGGCTGTTGACTCGTCTGCCGCCCCACTACGTCCCCGGCCTTGCGGAGACGCCTTCTTGGTGGAGCTGGAGGCTCTGCTTGCGGCGAGCTGTCTGAAGATGAGGAGGAAGAGGAGTTGATCTTCAACGAGCCACTCACACCCACGGCGGGCTCGCCCGACTCGACTTCAGGCCCGGCAAGCTCTCCCTCGCTGGCAAGCCCCTCTCGCTCGGTAAGGCTTGCCGCCTCTGCTACCTCTGCCTCCTCCACGGTGAATCCAAACTCGCCCGCGGCAGCGGCTGCCGCCGCCTCTTCCAGCCTAGTGGCGATGCGCTGCATCTCCGCATCGGTGGTGTCGCGAGTAAGGCTTTTCTGTTCATCGGAGCGAACCGGCACTTGTACCAAGCCGTCAAAAAACTCCTGCACGACGTCGCCTGCAGGCTCTTGCCAAGTTGGGACAATTCCATGCGAATCGCACCGCGGCATCATTGCACGAATGCGGTCGAGCGAGGAGTTGTTGCACAGCGGAACGACACCCTTCGGCAACCTCAACACTTCAGGATGTTTAGGGTCGTACTTGAACAGTTCCTGCAGCATCGCGTTAAGGTCCTGCAGCATCGCGTACAAGTAGTTGGACAGTGAAGTTGATGTTGAGGCCCGGGCGCAGCCTCATGATGTCCGCCGCATTCTGGAACTCCCAGGCGGGTCTCCTCCTCTCCTGCAGGGGGGCGATGCGGCGGCAAAGAAAATCTGCGCCAACAGCGCCTACAGTGAGCCCGGCAAGCCTGAGGCGTTGGATCTGGGTAACGGCAATCTTCGGCCTATCGTCTTCCGGGGCCACGTTGCTCCAATCGTTGCCGCGCACTACTAGGGCTTGGCGCCGGGCGGTAAATGGCTGCGGGTTCTCCTCGACAATCCAGCACCAGTCTGCTCTCCATTCCTCCCACTTGCCGTGGAGCTCTCCCTCCAGATAAGCTTCCTTCTTGTGGGCTCTCGAGATCCAGGCGATTCCGCCGGATAATGGCTCTCCTCTCTCAACTCGGGGCATAAAGAAGTGGCGAAAAAGAGCTACATTTGGATAGACTCCGACAAAGTTTTCGCAAAGATGTGCGAAAACTGCCATGGTCAGAACGGCATTGGGGGTGAAGTCAAGGAGGCGGAACCCGTAGGTGTTCATAATGTCGCAGAAAAACTCAGAGAAAGGCGGGCAGAGCCTGCAGTAGAAGAACAACGCGAAGAAGGGATACCCATTCGGAGCCAGTTCCGAAGCGACGGCTGAGAGTACCTTCGTGCGCGGATGCGCTCGCGTCTCCGTCGACCAGAAGAGGTAGTAATACTCCCTCAGCTCCTTCGCGGCGAGCTTGGGGGGGAAGGTTGCCCGCTCCTTTCGCAGCGCCGCGAGCCGCTGCGCCTCGGTCGACTTGACCTTCCCCTTGTCGGCTTTCGGAGCCATGGTGGAGGTGGTGGGGGAGATCGACGGCGTTGGTGGTGCTGATGGCGATGGGGGCGGATCGCTGCTCTCTTTCAGCTTTGGGAAGAAGGGGGGAGCGGCGGAGGTTTTTGAGATTGGAATACCAACCGGTGAGATGGGCGAACTGCCCCTGTTTCCCTTGCTTATAAAGAGGGAGGGGGCGGACGTTCCGTCTTTCCGAATAAAGAAACCACCCACGATCTCTCCCACGGCGCCACATTCGACGCGTGTCGTTCAGGGAGGGCGCGGTGGATACAGAGTGAGATACGGCGTAACCCAGGCCGCGCCTGCCCGTGCCCTGTTTTGGGCCTGGCCCAGTAGCGCTCGGCACCATGTGTGGCCCAGGCCGGGGGCTCCTGTCGGTGTACTAGAGTAGGAGTACCCTAGTATCCCGAACTTGTGCAGGGCAGTCGCAGCACCCCGTGGCAAGGCTTGCCGGGTGACCGCGAAGGTCCTCCGTGGTTCCTTTGGAGCCATTAAAGAACAAAGTATTCAAGCCAAGGAGACAAGGCCTCGGCAAGAGGAGCTTGCCGGGAAGGCCAACCAAGGCATCTCAAGGAACTTGCCGCGATGCGCCACGCGTCCCGGCAAGGACCGGTGAGCGACAAGCTTCCGGACGCGACAAGACAACGACCGCGGCAAGGCGCTTGCCGCGGCAAGCTACCACTCTGTACCCACGCTCCAGCACATCCACCAACATGTCACCCTGGGACCTTTCCAGGCGCGCGTGGCAGGAGGCTGTGCAGCCAGCGGTGTGCGGTGGCAAGCGGACCTGAAAAGATTGCCATCGTGGCAAGCGGTGGCGTCCCTGACAGTCCCTTTTTGCACTATTTGGGCGACGCAGACGGGCATTTAATGCCTTTTTCCCCTGCCGTCAGGGTTAGGTTCTCCTCTCTCAACTCGGGGCAACGTAGAGGGGGGTTCTAAGGCTCTCCTCTCTCAACTCGGGGCATAAAGAAGTGGCGAAAAAGAGCTACATTTGGATAGACTCTGACAAAGTTTTCGCAAAGATGTGCGAAAACTGCCATGGTCAGAACGGCATTGGGGGTGAAGTCAAGGAGGCGGAACCCGTAGGTGTTCATAATGTCGCAGAAAAACTCAGAGAAAAGCGGGCAGAGCCCGCAGTAGAAGAACAACGCGAAGAAGGGATACCCATTCGGAGCCAGTTCCGAAGCGACGGCTGAGAGTACCTTCGTGCGCGGATGCGCTCGCGTCTCCATCGACCAGAAGAGGTAGTAATACTCCCTCAGCTCCTTCGTGGCGAGCTTGGGGGGGAAGGTTGCCCGCTCCTTTCGCAGCGCCGCGAGCCGCTGCGCCTCGGTCGACTTCACGACCTTCCCCTTGTCGGCTTTCGGAGCCATGGCGGAGGTGGTGGGGGAGATCGACGGCGTTGGTGGTGCTGATGGCGACGGGGGGCGGATCGCTGCTCTCTTTCAGCTTTGGGAAGAAGGGGGGAGCGGCGGAGGTTTTTGAGATTGGAATACCAACCGGTGAGATGGGCGAACTGCCCCTGTTTCCCTTGCTTATAAAGAGGGAGGGGGCGGACGTTCCGTCTTTCCGAATAAAGAAACCACCCACGATCTCTCCCACGGCGCCGCATTCGACGCGTGTCGTTCAGGGAGGGCACGGTGGATACAGAGTGAGATACGGCGTAACCCAGGCCGCGCGTGCCCGTGCCCTGTTTTGGGCCTGGCCCAGTAGCGCTCGGCACCGTGTGTGGCCCAGGCCGGGGGCTCCTGTCGGTGTACTAGAGTAGGAGTACCCTAGTATCCCGAACTTGTGCAGGGCAGTCGCAGCACCCCGTGGCAAGGCTTGCCGGGTGACCGCGAAGGTCCTCCGTGGTTCCTTTGGAGCCATTAAAGAACAAAGTATTCAAGCCAAGGAGACAAGGCCTCGGCAAGAGGAGCTTGCCGGGAAGGCCAACCAAGGCATCTCAAGGAACTTGCCGCGACGCGCCACGCGTCCCGGCGAGGCCCGGTGAGCGACAAGCTTCCGGACGCGACAAGACAACGACCGCGGCAAGGCGCTTGCCGCGGCAAGCTACCACTCTGTACCCACGCTCCAGCACATCCACCAACGTGTCACCCTGGGGCCTTTCCAGGCGCGCGTGGCAGAAGGTTGTGCAGTCAGCGGTGTGCGGTGGCAAGCGGCGCTGACAAGATTGCCATCGTGGCAAGCGGTGGCGTCCCTGGCGGTCCCTTTTTGCACTATTTGGGCAACGCAGACGGGCATTTAATGCCTTTGTCCCCTGCCGTCAAGGTTAGGTATGATACACTGTACAAGTAGTTGTACCAACCGCAACAACTTTCCATTTTTACCCTGTCTACATTGCCACCTGTCGGTGACCCCTTGAGCATATAAAAGGAGGCCCATGCGCAACGTAGAGGGGGGTTCGAAGGCAGAAAAACACTCACGCTCGGTCTCGTTAGCAGCTAGTGTGTACTGTAGCACTCAGCGCTTCCGAGCAAGAACTCAATACACTCATACATGCAGCAATAGGACTATTATCTCTCCAGAGAGCTCCGAAGCTGGGTAAACTGCTCGTGTGCTTCGCCTCGATCTGCTCTTCGCGCGATCTCTGCCCCCCGCCGAACCGAAAGGGGCTCGGTCCGCCGGTCCCATAGGTGTTCATGGATCAGTTTCCCCGACACTCTCACATCTGTCGTGGATACACACAACCAATCCACGTCTACGAGCATAGCATAGCAATCCTGAGCATAACGTAGAAGTAACTCCCAAGCTTTGATAATAACAGGGCAACAAGTTCTACCTCATCATCTACTTCCCAATCCCACAAGTTATAACAGATCGTAACCATGCAATGTTTGAGGATTGGAACTAATGCATAAAAACTGGGTAATAAAGGGATATGATCAAAGTGTTACTTGCCTTGCTGACAATCTACAAACCCTAGAAACTCATAGTAGCATGCTTCGCACTCCAGGAATTCTATCGCAAACAAACAATAGCATACATAAGCACTCCAGCATAGACGCATGGGTAAAACTCAAATAAGAAGATCCAAACCGAAAGTTCAACTGAAGAGCTTTGTTTTGCAAAAAGAATCAACTCAAACGGAGCAACGAAACTCAAGATACGAATGGAACAAGGTCATTTAGTAATCTGGACTAAAGTCAAATTTTACAGTACCAAAATCATGTTAAAGTTGGTTAACTAGAAAGAGGGCTTCGAGACGAAGATTTAGGCGCTTGTTTCATCTAATTTGGATAAACGAGTAAAAAGTTATACTAGATTGAAAATCAGGGGAAGAATCACGATCAAAAATAATCAAAGATAAATCCCTGGAAAAATAAAACGAAACGAATAGACTAACGAACGAACGTTCGCTGTCTAGACCTAACTGGCGAACAACGTTCGTTAAAATGAATGAACGGACGAACGACCGCCAAATAAATAAACCGATGAAAAAACGAACCGATCTAACTAAAAAAACAGAACTAGGGTTTTATATAAAAAACCGGCGGTGTTACCTAAAACCGAAAAAACGGGCAGCGAGATCCGCGAAGTCCGGCGGCTTCCGGCAAGGCGTGGCGGCGGGGCTCCGAGTGCGGCGCGGGACGGCGGGGAGCTGTAAGGCGCGGCAGGCGGCAAAGGAGGCAAGCGGCATCGCGGCGGCTCGGCGGGGGGCTGCGGGCGTTGTTGCTGCTGCTTGTTGCGGCTGCATGGGGTGGCGAAGTGGGGCGGGGCGGCGGATTATAAGGGCGAGGGTGAGGGGAGGCTTGGGGGAGGGGGCAAGGCGGCGGCGGGAGTCCAAGGCGGCGACGGCGCGGCGGCGTGCGGCGCTGGGAGATTGGCTCGGGGTTGGGGGCGAGCGGCGCTAGGCCGGCTAGGCTTTGGCCCAGTCGGTCCGAAGATTTTTTTAAAAATAAAATTCTGCGCAAAGAAAAATCTAAAGAAATATAAAAAGATTCTAAAAATTCCAAAAACTATTTTCGCCGCCTAAATAAAATATTTAGAACAAAGTGAACATTTTTCTGGCCTAAAATTGTAATTTTGAAAAATGCATATTTTTCTAATTCAAATAAAATAGCAACAAAATCTGAATAAAACCATTTATTTTATTTTAACATTTTTTCTGCAATATTTCTTTTATATTGGAAATATTTCAGAGAGAAAAACATTAAAACCAAAATGATCCTCTTTTCAAATTTGAGAAAATTCAAATATGAAAATAAATGAAATCCCCAACTCTCTCCGTGGGTCCTTGAGTTGCTTAGAATTTCTAGGATCAAACCAAAATGCAATTAAAATATGATATGCATATAATGACCTATGTATAACATTCCAAATTGAAAATTTGGGATGTTACAAACCTACCCCCCTTAAGATGAATCTCGCCCTCGAGATTCGGGTTGGCTAGAAAATATGTGTGGATGGTCCTTCCATAGATCTTCCTCTCGTTCCCAGGTGGCTTCATCCTCGGTATGGTTGCTCCACAGGACTTTGCAAAACTTGATAACCTTGCTGCGTGTAACTCGGCTGGCAAACTCGAGAATCTTCACTAGTTTCTCCTCGTAGGTCAAATCACCATCCAGCTGAATCGCTTCCAGTGGCACTGTATCTCTCAGAGGAGTATCGGCCATCTCTGTGTGGCACTTCTTCAACTGGAAAACGTGGAATACATCGTGAACTCCTGACAATCCTTCTGGCAATTCCAACTTGTAAGCAACTTCTCCCATACGTTCCAAAACTTTGTATGGTCCCACAAAACGTGGCGCTAAATTTCCCTTAACTCCAAAACGCTTAACTCGTTGAAGTGGGGACACACGAAGATACACTCTGTCTCCGACTTCGTAAACTATCTCCTTGCGTTTAGAATCCGCATAGCTCTTCTGCCTGGACTGGGCTACCTTGAGTCTATCGCGAATCAGTTTAACCTTCTCTTCAGACTCCTTAATCTAATATGGTCAAAACAACTGACGGTCTCCAACTTCATCCCATAACAACGGTGTCCTGCACCTCCTTCCGTACAAAGCTTCCAAAGGGCCCATCATTCAAACTGGCTTGATAACTGTTATTGTAAGAGAACTCTGCATATGGCAGATTGTCATCCCAACTAGACCCATAGTCTAGCGCACAAGCTCTCAAAATGTCTTCCAAAATCTGATTGACTCTCTCGGTCTGTCCATCTGTCTGTGGATGAAAGGCTGTACTAAACTCTAGCCTGGTACCCAAAGTCTCATGCAACTGATTCCAAAACTTTGAGGTAAACTGGGAAACATGAAATACATCGTGAACTCCTGACAATCCTTTTGGCAATTCCAGCTTGTAAGCAACTTCTCCCATATGTTCCAAAACTTTGTATGGTCCCACAAAATGTGGTGCTACCTTTCCCTTAACTCCAAAACACTTAACTCCTCGAAGTGGTGACACACGAAGGTAAACTCTATCTCCAACTTCGTAAACCGTATCCTTGCGTTTACAATCCGCGTAACTCTTCTGCCTGGA
Source organism: Triticum aestivum (assembly GCF_018294505.1). NCBI lineage: Eukaryota > Viridiplantae > Streptophyta > Magnoliopsida > Poales > Poaceae > Triticum > Triticum aestivum. The sequence continues at coordinate 301,022,727 of NC_057795.1, read as the reverse complement.
ATGAGCTACCTTGAGTATCTCGCGAATCAGCTTAACCTTCTCTTCTGACTCTTTAATAAAATATGGTCCAAACAACTGGCGATCTCCAACTTCATCCCACAATAATAGTGTCCTGCACCTCCTTCCGTACAAAGCTTCGAAAGGGGCCATCTTCAAAATGGCTTGATAACTGTTTTTATAAGAGAATTCTGCATATGGCAAGTTGTCGTCCCAGCTATATCCATAATCTAACGCACAAGCTCTCCACATGTCCTCCAGAATCTGATTGACTCTCTCGGTCTGTCCATCTGTCTGTGGATGAAAGGTTGTACTGAACTCTAGTCTAGTACCCAAAGTCTCATGCAACTGATTCTAGAACTTTGAGGTAAACTGGGTTCCTCTATATGATACAATGGTCCACGGAACTCCATGCAGACATACGATCCTGGTCATGTATATCTTTGCCAAATTAGCACTTGTATAAGTGGTATTCACTAGAATGAAATGAGCTACTTTCGTCAAACGATCGACTACAACCCATATAGAGTCATAGCCTGAACGAGTCCTGGGTAATCCAGTAATAAAATCCATGCCAAACTTGTCCCACTTCCATTCGGGTATCGGCAATGGCTGTAGCAATCCTGCTGGCTTCTGATGCTCTGCCTTAACTCTCTAACATACATCACATACAGCTACATAGTTGGCAATATCCTTCTTCATTCCTGTCCACCAGAAACTTTCCTTGGAATCCAGATACATCTTAGTGTTTCCTGGGTGAATCGAATACGGCGAATCATGGGACTCCTGTGGAATCAACTTCCTGATCTCGGGGTCATTAGGCACATATACGCGATCCTCAAACCATAAAGTATCGTGCTCATCCTCATGACATCCTTTAGCCTTTCCTTTGCTCATCCTTTCCTTTATCTCGACAATGTCCTTGTCAGTCTTCTGGGCTTCTCTGATCTTACCCATCAAAGTGGACTGAATTTTCAATGCTGCTACATAACCTCTCGGAACTATTTCCAAACATAGCTCGCGAAGATCTTCTACTAACTCCTTGGGTAATCCTCCGGTCATGAGCGTATTAACATAACTCTTGCGACTCGACGCATCTGCTACTACATGAGCCTTTCCTAGATGATAGTGCAATTTCATATCATAGTCCTTAATGAGCTCCAACCATCTCCTCAGTCTGAGGTTCAACTCCTTCCGCGTGAAGATATATTTCAAACTTTTATGATCTGTGTATACCTCACAGTGGTTTCCGATGAGGAAATGTCTCCATGTCTTCAGCGCATGCACTACGACTGCTAACTCCAAATCATGCGTAGCATAATTCAGCTCATGGGGTATAAGCTGTCATGAGGCATATGAAACAACTCTTCCTTCCTGCATGAGCACTGCTCCAAGTCCTCGATGTGAAACGTCGCAATATACTTGATAATCCTTTCGTTGATCTGGAAGAATCAGCACTGGGGCTATAACCAAACGTTTCTTCAACTCCTAAAAACTGGCTTCACACTCCTCAGTCCATTTAAACTTGGTGTCCTTCTTCAACAACTCTGTCATAGGCTTTGCAATCTTCGAGAAATTCTCAATGAACCTCCGATAATAACCTGCGAGTCTGAGAAAACTCCTGATCTCTCCAACTGATGTGGGTGCTACCCATTTAGTCACAAAAACAACCTTGGTGGGGTCTACTTCTATTCCTTCTCCGGATATAACATGTCTGAGAAATCCAACTTCCTTTAACCAAAACTCACACTTGCTGAACTTGGCATATAACTAGTGTTCCCTAAGCTTCTCAAGAACCAAACGCAAATGCTCCTTATGCTCCTCTTCATTCTTCGAGTAGACCAAAATATCATCAATGAAAACCACGAAGAACTTATCCAAAAACTCCATAAACACTTTTGTTCATCATGTTCATGAAATAGGCAGGCACATTAGTCAGACCAAATGACATAATGGCATACTCGTATAGCCCGTACCTTGTGGTAAAAGTTGTCTTAGGTATATCCTGCTCTCGAATGTTCTGCTGGTGGTATCTTGGTCGCAGATCGATCTTGCAAAATACTTTAGCTCCTTGCAACTGGTCAAACAAATCATTGATCATCGGCAGTGGGTACTTGTTCTTAATCATCACTTCATTCAACGCACGATAATAAACAACCATCCTTAATGATCCATCCTTCTTCTCCACTAGAAGTACTGGGGCTCCCCAAGGTGACGAACTTGGTCGAATGTAACCTTTGTCCAGTAACTCCTTAATCTGCTTCTTAATTTCCTCCAAATCCTTTGCGGGCATCCGATACGGTCTCTTTGATATTGGCCCGGTGCCTGGCAATAGTTCAATCAAAAACTCAATGTCTCGATCTAGTGGCATGCATGGTAACTCCTCCGGAAATACATCGGGGTAATCCTTCACCACTGGTACTTCCTCCTGTACAACTCCTAATAAGGAATTATCTTGAGTCCTCTTCGACACATGCCGAGATACATGCTTGATCCTTCTTCCTTCTGGGGTGGTGAGCATAATTGACTTACTGGCGCAATCGATGTTTCCTCCATACATCGATAACCAATCCATACCCAATATCACATCCAATCCTTGTGACTCCAGAATTATCAGATCGGAGGGGAAAACATGCCTACCTATGGTCAATGGCATCTGAAAACATCCTTGGCTTTCCATATGCTCCGCTCCTGGCGAGCTTACTAACATAGGTGTCGTAAGAACTTTGGTGGGAAACATATACTTATCGACAAATCCCCTTGATATGTATGAATGCGATGCACCAGTATCAAAAAGAATGATTGCAGTAAATGACTTAACCAAAAACTTACCTATAACTGCATTTGGCTGCTCTTCAACCTCCTCCACGCTAATGTGGTTCACTTATCCCCTGTTGAAAGGGTTGGGCTTCTTCCCAGAGCTTCCATTGCCATTTCCATTCTTTGCTTCAGAACACTCGGTGGCGTAGTGTCCATTCTTCCCGCACTTGAAACAAGTAATGTGACTTAGATCCTTCTTAGCGGGCGTTGCTGGGTTGGAACAGTTCTGGCTGCTGCTTCCTCCATTCCCATTCCCATTCTTGGGGCCATTATGGTTATGCGAACTTCCTCCATTGGAATTATGGCCTCCATGGTTATGGTGAATGTGTCCTCCCGAGTTCGGGGTAAAACAAGGTCTCTGCTGAGCTCCTGAATTGTACTTCCCTTGTCCATACTTCCTCTTGCGGCTCTCTATCTACTGCTGCTTCCCTTCAATCATAAGAGCTCTATCTACCAACTCCTGGTAGTTTTTGAATGTTGCCACCATCAACTACATGCTCAGCTCATCATCTAGTCCTTCCAGAAACTTCTCCTTCTTAGCTGTATCAGTTGCTACGTTATCAGGGGCATAGCATGCTAACTTACTAAACTCATCCACATACTGGCCCACTGTGCGTCCTCCTTGGCGCAAGTTACGAAACTCGTGCTTCTTCATGTTCATAGCTCCTGCTGAAACATGGGTAGTGCAGAAAGCCTGCTGAAACTGATCCCATGTTACAGTGTTAATGGGCAAGTGGTTGTGAAATTCTCCCACCATGATGCTGCAGGTCCATCAAGATGATGTGCGGCAAAACACACTCTCTCCGCATCTATGCATCCTGCAGTGGTCAGCTCCCTTCCAATCTTGCGGAGCCAATCGTCTGCAACAATCAGCTCGGTGCTACTAGAGAACACCGGTGGATTCAGCCTTAGGAAACGGGCTAAGTGATCAACAGGTGGTGGTGGTGGTGGGTTGTTGTTGTTGTTGTTGTTGTTGTTGCCTTCGTTCTGATTCTGAACTAGTAGCTGCATCAAGGTATTCTGCTGCTGGATCAACTGAGTGAGCTCCGGTGGGAAAGAAAATCCATTGTCACGTCTCGGAGGCATCTGATGGGTTTAGAAAAGGTGAGAAAACAGAATAGAATGAGGTCTAAAGGGAAAACACTACCCATATGCTCATGAGACAAACACACTCATATCACACCAATCAATTCAAAAGGGCATACAATCGGTCTAACTATCATTACAAAAGTGCTCAGACTATTACTATATACATGGGGGAATACTACTAATAATATGGTGGTCGACTAGAAGTTTTGATCGGTGGAAGACTCCATGATATCCGCTCTAGCTTCGTCTTCGCAGTCATCATTGCTATCGTCGGGGTCAGAATTGGTGTCGTCGATGATGATGTAGTACTCCGAACGAATGTCCTTGGAATGGTCAACATCTCCTCCTGACGCGGGGTCTCCCATGAATACTCCTAGCTTCCTCGTCAGGTCGTCATTCTTCTCGACTACTATTGTTATTTCCTCCTCATATCCGTCGCGTGTAGGCTTGAGTTCCTCCTCTAGCTCCATGATCCTGGTCATCGCCTTCTTTAGATATATCATGCTTGCGCACATTTGGTTCTCCTGGCGACGAATGTGCTGGTTTAACTCCTGGATGAAAACTGCAATGGACATGTCCCTCCTGGTACTGATCATCTCCCATTGCTCATATCGGCGCCCACATATCTGGTAGATAGTGTCCTTAAGATCCTTGTGATAAACTTCTCCGATGCGTCCCATGGCGATGTGGGCTGCCATGCTCTTTCCTAGACTCTAGGTTGGTGCATTAAAGGAAAACTCTATGGGCTCAGTAACTGGCATGAATGTCCTTCCTGGAACTTGAACTCGAATCATCCAACGCTCCTCTTCTGGTAAAGTGGCGACGTAGGTCCCGGTGAATCTTGGTATTCCAATGTTCAGGTACCTGGTGACTTCAAGTGTCGCCCAAAAGGTGTGTCTTCATCCAGTTGTGTAAACTTGTTCCTTGAGTCCACCAACCTATAGAGTGGAAAAGGTAGAGGAGTCAGAAATGAGTAGAGAAGAGTGACCTATGGTTTAACTTAGTGGTCGTGTCCTACAGTCAGCATGTGCTCTGATACCATCTTGTAGCAACCAGACCTCAAACGGTCAAGTCTCTGTGCATCAGTGTCATCCCTGGATCGGTAATGCTGACACGCACAGTACTCGAGGATTTATAAGAGAGTTTCAATCACACACTTATGACATCGAGTGTCTCAAAAAATAACTTATTACAATAATATGGCTTAAGGCCATCTAAATAAGATAACAGCGGAAGGCTTGGAAGATAAATTGAGTCCATCAACTCCAACGGCATAGCTGAGTGAATGACAACGACCTAGCGCACCTTACTCGTCGTCTGAAAAGTCTGCAACATGATATGTTGCAGCCCGAAACGGGTCAACACATGGAATATGCTGGCAATGTAACACAAAAGAGCAATGAACAAAATAAATGCTATCACTACATGCATATATGGCTGGTGGAAAGCTCTGTGGTTAATGGTTTTGCATAAAGCCAATTTTTCCCTACGACAAAGGAATAAATTTTATTTAACTATCATGGTGGTTGTTAAACATTGAGAAGGTTCCTCCAACTCAATCCCAATTAAACAATATCAATTAACCCAACAAATTAATTTAGAGTGATGAGATCAACATGATAATCCAAGAGCCAGATACTCAAGATGTCCATAACCAGGGACATGACTAACCATGATTAGTTTGTACACTCTGCAGAGGTTTGCGCACTTTTCCCCACAAGACTCGATCTCCTCCATTAGAATTCTCGCACTACATGGTGTTTGAGAAACGGATGACCGACACAGTCTTTCATAAACATTAACTCTTTACTCTGGGTGGACAGTTACACCTACTTTCCCCTACATCTGCTAGCCCACCACTGAAAGAGGTCATGCAACCTACTCAACTATGCTAGAGCCCATAAAAGCTTGTCGCTACACACGGAAGTTTCTAGCATGAATAATCTTATGATCCCTTTGAGCCTGGGTGGCGAAGGGTAGGATGATCACATGGGTACTCCGGGATATCCGAGGACAACACTGGATTCTCCAGGTGCCTGCAACCAATCCACCCAGATGTGTATTTAAGTAGCCATCTTAACTTAACCATTAATTAACAACTCTCACATCTGTCATGGATACACTCAACCAATCCACGTCTATGAGCATAGCATAGCAATCCTGAGCATAACGTAGAAGTAACTCCCAAGATTTGATAATAAAAGGGCAACAGGTTCTACCTCATCATCTACTTCCCAATCCCACAAGTTATAATAGGTCCTAACCATGCAATGTTTGAGGATAGGAACTAATGCATAAAAACAGGGTAATAAAGGGATATGATCAAAGTGTTACTTGCCTTAATGACGATCTGCAAACCCTAGAGACTTGTTGAGCACGCTTCGCACTCCGGGAATTCTATCGCAAACAAACAATAGCATACATAAGCACTCCAGCATAGACACATGGGTAAAACTCAAATTAGAAGATCCAAACATAAAGTTAACCTAAAGAGCTTCCATTTGCAAAAAGAATCAACTCAAACGGAGCAACGAAACTCAAGATACGAACGGAACAAGATCATCTACTAATCTGGACTAAAGTCAAATTTTACAGTACCAAAATCATGTTCAAGTTGGTTAACTAGAAAGAGGGCTTCGAGGCGAAGATTTAGGCGCTGGTTTCATCTAATTTGGATAAACAAGTAAAAAGTTATACTAGATTGAAGATCATGGGCAGAATCACGATAAAAAATAATCGCAGATAAATCCCTAGAAAAATAAAACGAAACGAACATACTAGCGAACGAACGTTCGCTGTCTGAACCTAACTAGCGAACAACCTTGGTTAAAACGAACGAACGGATGAACGTCCGCTAAATAAATAAACCGACAAAAAACCGAACCGATCTAACTAGAATACTACCAAGAAATGGAGATTGCTATGATACGAGCCAATGTCAAGGAAGATGACGAGCAAACAATGGCACGCTTCTTGAAAGGCCTCAACCACCCAATCAAGCGGATCGCCGACTTCCAACCATACTCCAACCTTGTTGAGCTAGTTCATGAAGCGACCAAGGCCGAACGACAAGTGCAAGATGACTTAAAATACGTCAAGTACTCATCCAAGACCTACGGCTCCTACTCTCAAGCTCCCGCGACTTCGGCACCTCCTACATCAACTCGAGCATCACCAAGTACCGGCGACAAGTCAAGTTCCAAGCAAGTGGCACCTTCCTCGACTCGTCCTCCGGCAAGCACCTACAAATCCAAGACTCCTTCATCTTTGGCGCCTTCCGATGATCCCGTCAAGACAAGTTCATTCAAGTGTTTCACATGTGGAGGCCGAGCACACAACTCCTTCCAATGCACCAACAAGCGAACAATGATCTTCAATGATGACAGCACATATGACTCGATGTGTGAAGAAGAAATGGAAGCCATTGAGCACGTGGCCATGCACCGGCGCGTGCACGAAGATGAAGATGATCAAGTCTTTTGTGACAACGATTCAAGTCCCTCTCTCGTGGTCTCCAAGGTCTTGACGCTCCAACACCACCAAGACGAAGACCAATGGTACCACATCTTCCACACCAAGGCCGGCATCAATGGGCGCTCCGTCAAGGTCATCATCGCCGGAGGTAGTTGTCACAACTTGGCAAGTGAACAACTATGTTCCAAGCTGCAATTGGTCAAGAAGAAGCACCCCCGTCCCTACAAGGTGCAATGGCTAAGCAACTCCGGCACTATTCAAGTGGAGCACATGGTGCAAGTGTCTTTCAAGACCGGTGCATACGAGGACACCCTAGAGTGTGATGTGGTTCCTATGTCCGTGTGCCACCTTCTTTTGGGAAGACCTTGGCAATTCGACCGCGGTGTCATCCACAACGGACGAACCAACCACTATAGCTTCAAGATGAAAGGCAAGGAGTATGTGCTTCGACCAATGTCACCAAGCCAAGTGATCGCCGACAAGCAAGCTTCCACCTATCGTGGAGAAACTAGTGAGAGAGTGCACCACCAAAAAGAAAGTGAGAGCCACAAGCAAAAATTGAGCGCCTCTTCGCCAAGAGAGAAAAATTTAGTCTTCCTAGCCACAAAAAGAGAGATGGGAGAAGTGTGTGAGAACCCATCGAGTGTTGTCCACTTTGTCCTCCTATGCAAAGATTGAAGGAAATATGCCCTATAGGCAATAATTAAGTTATTATTTATTTCCTTATTTCATGATAAAATGTTTATTATTCATGCTAGAATTGTATAAACTGGAAACATAATACATGTGTGAATACATAGACAAACATAGTGTTACTAGTATGCCTCTACTTGACTAGCTCGTGAATCAAAGATGGTTAAGTTTCCTAACCATAGACATGAGTTGTCATTTGATTAACGGGATCACATCATTGGAAGAATGATGTGATTGACTTGACCCATTCCGTTAGCTTAGCACTTGATCGTTTAGTATGTTGCTATTGCTTTCTTCATGACTTATACATGTTCCTATGACTATGAGATTATGTAAATCCCGCTTCCCGGAGGAACACTTCGTGTGCTACCAAACGTCACAACGTAACTGGGTGATTATAAAGGTGCTCTATAGGTGTCTCCAAAGGTACTTGTTGAGTTGACGTATTTTGAGAATAGGATTTGTCACTCCGATTGTCGGAGAGGTATCTCTGGGCCCTCTTGGTAATGCACATCACTATAAGCCTTGCAAGGAATGTAGCTAATGAGTTAGGGGCTGTTTGGTTTGTGCCCCAACTTGCCCAACCAAAATTTTGGCATGACCAAAGTGAGGGCATGACCAAAAAATTGGTAAGTTGTTATTGTTTGGATTGTAGCCATTGTACCTCTCAAAAATTTATCAAGTTCTCCATTCGGTTTGGCAACTTGGATTGATTGATGTTTGATTTTAATTTAGTAGTAATGTTGAGGCAATAAAAAATAAAAATAAAACATTATATTTTTAATATGAAAATATAACTAACTATAACATGCGAAAAAACAAAATTAGCAATTATCAAGAAAAGACCAATATTCGCATGTAAGAGTAAATACATACGGGCGTCACGAAAAAACATGTAGTATAACTTTTGAACTAGACAAAGCTCACGGCTGCCTTTACGGAAACTGAAACCATTAGTTTTGCTTAGAAGACAACCGGTAGCAGTAAAAGATCGAGGGGAGTAACCGATTCAAACAATCACTTCCTAATTTCACGTCAAAAGAAAATACGCGTACGTATCGTTCATTTCCGCATATGATTAATCCGTCGACTATTGGCTTAACAAACAAAGCACGGGATCCACGTACTAAGCGGGCGAGAGGTGCGCTCGCCAATTTTTTGGCGACCGATTTCGGCGCCCTCCGCGCGCCCATGCGTTGGCAAAAATAACATGGACTCGTTCAGGGCAGCGTGGGCGAGCCAATGTTTCGGTGATAGTCCAAACAGCTTCCAATTCTCACGGGCGAGCCAACTTTTTGGTAGGGTCGGCATTGGTGGCAATCCAAACAGCCCCTTAGTTCCGAGATGATGCATTACGTAACGAGTAAAGAGACTTGCCGGTAACGAGATTGAACTAGGTATTGAGATACCGACGATCAAATCTCGGGCAAGTAACATACCGATGACAAAGGGAACAACGTATGTTGTTATGCGGTTTGACCGATAAAGATCTTTGTAGAATATGTAGGAACCAATATGAGCATCCAGGTTCCTCTATTGGTTATTGACCGGAGACGTGTCTCGGTCATGTCTACATTGTTCTCAAACCCGTAGGGTCCGCACGCTTAAAGTAAGATGACAGTTATATTATGAGTTTATGTGTTTTGATGTACCGAAGGTTGTTCGGAGTCCCGGATGTGATCACGGACATGACGAGGAGTCTCAAAATGGTCAAGACATGAAGATTGATATATTGGACGACTATATTTGGACACCGGAAAGGTTCCAGGTGAGATTGGGACAATACCGGAGCTCCGGGAGGTTATCAGAACCCCCCGGGAGGTATATGGGCCTTATTGGGCCTTAGTGGAAACAAAGGGAAAGGAGCAAAGGAGGGGGAACCCCCCCAATCCCAATCGGAATTGGGAGGGGGGCCGCCCCCCCTTCCTTACTCCCTCCTTCCTCTTCCTTCCCTCTCCCTCTCCTAATAGGAAAGGGGGGAGTCTTACTCCCGGTGGGAGTTGGACTCCACCCTTAGGGCGCGCCACCCCCCTTGGTCGCCCCCCTCCTCCACTCCATTATATACGGGGGAGGGGGCACCCCATAGACACAACAATATGCGGTGCCCCCTCCACCATAGTCCTCCTCGATAATATCGTAGCGGTGCTTAGGCGAAGCTCTGCGACAGTAGAACATCATCGTCGTCACCATGCCGTCATGCTGACGGAACTCTCCCTCGACACTCTGCTGGATCGGAGTACAGGGGACATCATCGAGCTAAACGTGTGCAAGAACTCGGAGGTGTCGTAGTTTCGGTGCTTGATCAGTCGGGCCGTGAAGACGTACGACTACATCAACCGCGTTGTGCTAACGCTTCCGCTTTCGGTCTACGAGGGTACGTGGACACACTCTCCCCTCTCGTTGCTATGCATCACCATGATCTTGTGTGTGCGTAGGAATTTTTTTGAAATTACTATGTTCCCCAACAGTGGCATCCGAGCCTAGGTTTTATGCGTTGATGTTATATGCACGAGTAGAACACAAGTGAGTTGTGGGCAATACAAGTCATACTGCTTACCAGCATGTCATACTTTGGTTCGGCGGTATTGTTGGATGAAGCGGCCCGGACCGACATTACGCGTATGCTTATGCGAGACTGGTTCTACCGACGTGCTTTGCACACAGGTGGCTGGTGGGTGTCAGTTTCTCCAACTTTAGTTGAACCATGTGTGGCTACGCCCGGTCCTTGAGAAGGCTAAAACAACACTAACTTGACGAACTATCGTTGTGGTTTTGATGCGTAGGTAAGAACGGTTCTTGCTCAGCCTGTAGCAGCCATGTAAAACTTGCAACAACAAAGTAGATGACGTCTAATTTGTTTTTGCAGGGCATGTTGTGATGTGATATAGTCAAGACGTGATTCTATATTTTATTGTATGAGATGATCATGTTTTGTAACCGAGTTATCGGCAACTGGCAGGAGCCATATGTTTGTCGCTTTATTGTATGCAAAGCAATCGCCGTGTAATTGCTTTACTTTATCACTAACCGGTAGCGATTGTCGTAGAAGCAATAGTTGGCGACACGACAATGATGCTATGATGGAGATCAAGGTGTCGCGCCAGTGACGATGGTGATCATGACGATGCTTCAGAGATGGAGATCACAAGCACAAGATGATAATGGCCATATCAAATCACTTATATTGATTGCATGTGATGTTTATCTTTTATGCATCTTATCTTGCTTTGATTGACGGTAGCATTATAATATGATCTCTCACTAAATTTCAAGATAAAAGTGTTCTCCCTGAGTATGCACAGTTGCCAAAGTTCGTCGTGCCCAGACACCACGTGATGATCGGGTGTGATAAGCTCTACGTCTATCTACAAAGGGTGCAAGCCAGTTTTGCACATGCAGAATACTCAGGTTAAACTTGACAAGCCTAGCATATGCAAATATGGCCTCGGAACACTGAGACCGAAAGGTCGAGCGTGAATCATATAGTAGATATGATCAACATAGTGATGTTCACCATTGAAAACTACTCCATTTCACGTGATGATCGGTTATGGTTTAGTTGATTTGGATCACGTGATCACTTAGATGATTTGAGAGATGTCTATCTAAGTGGGAGTTCTTAAGTAATACGATTAATTGAACTTAAATTTATCATGAACTTAGTCCTGGTAGTATTTTGCAAATTATGTTGTAGATCAATAGCTTGGATTGTTGCTTTCATATGTTTATTTTGATATGTTCCTAGAGAAAACTGTGTTGAAAGATGTTAGTAGCAATGATGCAGATTGGATCCGTGATCTGGGGATTGTCCTCATTGCTGCACAGAAGAATTATGTCCTTGATGCACCGCTAGGTGACGGACCTATTGCAGGAGCAGATGTAGACATTATGAATGTTTGGCTAGCTCAATATGATGACTACTTGATAGTTTAGTGCACCATGCTTAACGGCTTAGAATCGAGACTTCAAAGACGTTTTGAACGTCATGGGCCATATGAGATGTTCCAGGAGTTGAAGGTAATATTTCAAGCAAATACCCGAGTTGAGAGATATGAAGTCTCCAACAAGTTCAATAGCTAAAAGATGGAGGAGAATTGCTCAATTAGTGAGCATGTGCTCAGATTGTCTGGGTACTACAATCGCTTGAATCAAGTGGGAGTTAATCTTCCAGATAAGATAGTGATTGACAGAGTTCTCTAGTCACCATCACCAAGTTAGTAGAACTTCGTGATGAACTATAGTATGCAAAGGATGACAAAAACGATTCCCGAGCTCTTCGCGATGTTGAAATCAACGAAGGTAGAAATCAAGAAAAGAGCATCAAGTGTTCATGATTGACAAGACCACTAGTTTCAAGAAAAGGGCAAAGGGAAAGAAAGGTAACTTCAAATAGAATGACAAGCAAGTTGTCACTCCCGCGAAGAAGCTCAAAGCTGGACCAAAGCCTGAAACGGAGTGCTTACACTGCAAAGGAAATGGTCACTGGAAGCAGAAATGCCCTGAATATTTGGTGGATAAGAAGGATGGAAAAGTAAACAAGGGTATACTTGATATACAGGTTATTGATGTGTGCCTTACTAGTGTTTATAGTAGCCCCTGAGTAGTTGATCCTTGTTCGGTTGCTAAGATTAGTAACTCGAAACAGGAGTTACATGATAAACAGAGACTAGTTGAGGGGAAGTGACGATGAGTGTTGGAAATAGTTCTAAGATTGATATGATCATCATCACACACTCCCTATACTTTCGGGATTAGTGTTAAACCTAAATAAATGTTATTTGGCGTTTGCGTTGAGCATGAATATGATTTGATCATGTTTATTGCAATACGGTTATTCATTTAAAGTCAGAGAATAATTGTTGTTCTGTTTACATGAATAAAACCTTCAATGGTCATACACCCAATGAAAATAGTTTGTTGGACCTCGATCGTAGTGATACACATATTCATAATATTGATGCCAAAAGATGTAAAGTTAGTAATGATAGTGCAACTTATTTGTGGCACTGCCGTTTGGGTCATATCGGTGTAAAGCGCATGAAGCAACTCCATAAAAGATGGATTTTCGGAATCACTTGGTTATGAATCATTTGATGCTTGCGAACCGTGCCTTTTGGGCAAGATGACTAAAACTCCGTTCTCCAGAACAATGGAACGAGCTACTGACTTGTTGGAAATAATACATACTGATGTATGCAGACCAATAAGTATTAAGGCTCATGGAGGGTATCGTTATTTTCTCACCTTCACAGATGATTTGAGCAGATATGGGTATATTTACTTGATGAAACATAAGTCTGAAATAGTTGAAAGGTTCAAAGAATTTCAGAGTGAAGTGGAAAATCATCATAATAAGAAAATAAAGTTTCTACGATGTGATCGTGGAGATGAATATTTGAGTTACGAGTTTGGCCTTCGGTTAAAATAATGTGGAATAGTTTCACAAACTCATGCCAACTGGAACACCACAGCATAACGGTGTGTCCGAACATCATAACGGCACTTTATTGGATATGGTGCAATCTATGATGTATCTTACCGATTTACCACTATCGTTTTGGGATTATGCATTAGAGACTGCTGCATTCACTTTAAATAGGGCACAATCAAAATCCGTTGAGACGACACCATATGAACTATGGTTTAGCAATAAACCTAAGCTGTCGTTTCTTAAAGTTTGGAGTTGCAATGCTTATGTGAAAAAGTTTCAACCTGATAAGCTCGAACCCAAATCGGAGAAGTGCATCTTCATAGAATACCCAAAGGAAACTGTTGGGTACACCATCTATCACAGATCCCAAGGCAAGATATTCGTTGCTAAGATGGATCCTTTCTAGAGAAGGAGTTTCTCTCGAAAGAAGTGAGTGGGAGGAAAGTAGAGCTTGATAAGGTAATTGTACCTTCTCCCGAATTGGAAAGTAGTTCATCACAGAAATTAGTTCTAGTGATTTCTACACCAATTAGTGAGGAAGCTAATGATGATGATCATGAAACTTAATGATCAAGTTACTACAAAACCTCGTAGGTCTTCCAGAGTACGGTCCGACTAGAGTGGTACGGTAATCCTGTTCTGGAAGTCATGTTACTAGACCATGATAAACCTATGAACTACGAGGAAGCGATGATGAGCCCAGATTCCGCAAAATGGCTGGAGGCCATGAAATCTGAGATAGGATCCATGTATGAGAACAAAGTGTGGACTTTGGTGGACTTGCCTGATGATCGGCAAGCCATAGAAAATAAATGGATGTTCAAGAGGAAGATGGACGTTGATAGTAGTGTTACTATCTACAAAGCTCGACTTGTCGCAAAAAGGTTTTCGACAAGTTCAAGGTGTTGACTACCATGATATTTTCTCAACTGTAGCGATGCTTAAGTCTGTACGAATCATGTTAGCAATTGCCACATTTTATGAAATTTGGCAAATGGATGTCAAAACTGCATTCCTTAATGGTTTTCTTAAAGAAGAGTTGTATATGATGCAACCAGAAGGTTTTGTCAATCCTAAAGGTGCTAACAAAATGTGCAAGCTCCAACGATCCATCTATGGACTGGTGCAAGCATCTCAGAGTTGGAATATATGCTTTGATAAGTTGATCAAAGCATATAGTTTTATACGGACTTGCGGTGAAGCATGTATTTACAATAAAGTGAGTGGGAGCACTACAGCCTTTCTGATAAGTATATGTGAGTGACATATTGTTGATCAGAAATGATGTAGAACTTTTTTGGAAAGCATAAAGAAGTGTTTGAAAGGAGTTCTTTAAAAGAAAGACATCAGTAAAGCTACTTACATATTGAGCATCAAGATCTATTGAGATAGATCAAGACGCTTGATAAGATTTTCAATGAGTACATACCTTGATAAGATTTTGAAGTAGTTCAAAATGGAACAGTCAAAGAAAGAGTTCTTGCCTGTGTTGTAAAGGTGTGAAATTGAGTAAGACTCAAATCCCGACCACGACAGAAAATAGAAAGAGAATGAAAGTCATTCCCTATTCCTCAGTCATAGGTTCTATGCTATGGACCAGACCTATTGTATACTCTGCCCTGGTTTGGCAAGGGAGTACAATAGTGATCTAAGAGTAGATCACTGGACATTGGTCAAAATTATCCATAGTGGAATAAGGATATGTTTCTTGATTATGGAGGTGACAAGAGGTTCGTTGTAAAGGGTTACGTCGATGCAAGTTTTGACATTGATCCAGATGACTCTAAGTCTCAATCTGGATACATATTGAAAGTGGGAGAAATTAGCTAGAGTAGCTCCGTACAGAGCATTGTAGACATAGAATATTTTGCAAAATACATACGGCTCTGAATGTGACAGACAGGTTGACTAAACTTCTCTCATGAGCAAAACATGATCACACCTTAGTACTCTTTGGGTGTTAATCACATAGCGATGTGAACTAGATTATTGACTCTAGTAACCCCTTTGGATATTGGTCACATGATGATGTGAACTATGGATGTTAATCATATACAGATATGAATATTGGTGTTAAATCACATGGCGATGTGAACTAGATTATTGACTCTAGTGCAAGTGAGAGACTGAAGGAAATATGCCCTAGAGGCAATAATTAAGTTATTATTTATTTCCTTATTTCATGATAAATGTTTATTATTCATGCTAGAATTGTACTAAACGGAAACATAGTACATGTGTGAATACATAGACAAACATAGTGTCACTAGTATGGCTCTACTTGACTAGCTCATGAATCAAAGATGGTTAAGTTTCCTAACCATAGACATGAGTTGTCATTTGATTAACGGGATCACATGATTAGAGTTATGATGTGATTGACTTGACCCATTCCGTTAGCTTAGCACTTGATTGTTTAGTATGTTGCTATTGATTTTTCATGACTTATACATGTTCCTATGACTATGAGATTATGTACCTCCCGCTTACCGGAGGAACACTTTGTGTGCTACCAAACGTCACAACATAACTGGGTGATTATAAAGGTGCTCTACAGGTGTCTCCGAAGGTACTTGTTGAGTTAACGTATTTCGAGAATAGGATTTGTCACTCCGATTGTCGGAGAGGTATCTCTGTAATGCCCCGGATACAACTTTCCATATTCATACTCCAACTCTTGCCTTTTCCGGAGATGCGATATGATATTTCCTTCGTGGTTGGGTTTTGTCTTTTGTTTTGCATTTTGTTCATGTCATGCATCTCATCTCATAGCATCATCCGCATTGCATCTGCATGTTTTCATAAAACATGCATCCGTTGTTAGTTGCCGCTTCTCCCTCGCCTCCGTTGACGCTTCTCAGACCAACCATTCTTTTGTTGTCCGACCGTTTGGACCTTTATGCACAGCCACCAACCCCTTTGCGCGCATCCGAAACTTCCCCGAACCCGAACCGCTCGGTCATGACCAACGGGTCCGGATCATCCCCCAACATCTATAAAACATATTCGTTTTCTTATTTAGACTCCCTATCTATTTATTTCTCGACCGTTTGATTAAAATCGGAGGGACCAAATACCCCTACCTAAAAATCCACTTCTATATATAAGACCATCATCTACCAAATCATCCCAACCCTAATTTCTAGGAGGTTTGTCGCATCGCCGCCGCCGCACTCAAATCCCACCTCGGGATCCCCTTCTCCTTGTTTTCCTCCACCCACCAACAGGAGCCCGAGCTCCGTCTCCCCGACCCCGGCCTCTCATCGATCCACCCATTCCACCAACCAGAGCCTCCTCTGCTCGATCCCAAGGGGATCACGAGCAGTTCTTCCCCGCCGGCGACCGAACCAACAGGTCCCAGCACAGTAGCACCTGATCCTCTCGGCCTCCACCTCTCCAGCAGCGCCCGCAGCTAGCTTCTTCCCCGAGTTCCCCGCTCCCATGCGTGTCCAGCACCTCGAGCCCTCGGTCCAGTGCGTAGGCGCCCGAGCGCCTCCTCACATCGTCCCCGTGCTAATCCGCCAGGCCAGCCACGCTCGCACCTCTCCTTCCTTTCCCTTTCTTCTCCTGGTTTCTTTCCCTCTCATGCTCCATCTCTCTTCAGGAACCGAACAGCCCTCCCGGCCATGGATGCCGCCATGGCGCCTCAGCCTCCTCAAGCCCGTGCCCAGCCAGATCCGGACGCCCAGGACCTCGCCGCCCTTTCGCCCCGCTCGCCGCAGCTCTGCTCCCAGCCACCGCTGCCCTGCTCGCCTCCCTGCTTCGCCAAGTCCCCTGCCACGGCCTCTGCCTCCTCTGCATCGAGCGAGCGAGGGGAGCGCTCCCGTTGACCGCGCCTCGAGGCCCAGCGCTCCCCTTCGCGGCCTACCTTGGCCTCCTCACCAACGGGCTGAAGCCCATGGGTGAGCACCCAGAGCCCTCCTCTCTGTTAGCCCAGCAGTTCAACCAGATTCGGCCCGTGTCTGTTTTTTTCCGTTCTGCGAATTTGTCCAATTATCCAGAGTACTGCAGTTTTGCAGAAAAACCCCTCCATGTTCATGCATTAATAATTCACAAACCGTGCATCGGATTAGAATGATTTATATATGAAAAATGGTTAGTTTTTCATCTAGTTTCATAATCTTCTGTTTCATCCATGTTTAAAATGTTTAAAATGTTGTTTGTTTAAATTTTCTCAAATGTCATGTTAAAATGATTTATTTCATAACTAAATAACCGTAGCTCGGTTTTAAATAAACTTTATATGTAAATGGGGTGGAAAAATGCCTAGTTTAACATGGTGGACTTTATTTTCCTGTTTAACAACATTAAAATTGTGTTCGGAGCAGAACAGTACCAAATTCTAAATATGCATATGGGGATTTTCCGGAATTGTTGTTTGTTGTTCCGGCCTCATTTAAACTTGCCTAGATAGGTAGTTTTCTTATGCCTCACCACTTGCCATGTTTAACAACATTTAATATTGTTGGGTAGCTTAAACAAGAGAAAACTAAATATGTCAACGTGGTGCTTTGTCAATATGCAACTCGTTGCATATTGAGCTCCACTTAACTTGTAGTATTGTTTGTTGCACTTTGCCATGCCATGCCTCATTAAACCGGACATGCATCATACTTGTTTGTGCATCATGCCATGTTTATGCTTGTGCATTTACCATATTGTTTGTTTCTTTCCAGTGTTGCTTCTTAGTTCCGGTAATGTTGCGATTGTGAGGATTCGTTCGACTACTCCCGTCCGTCTTCTTCATGGACTCGTTCTTCTTCCTTGCGGGATTTCAGGCAAGATGACCGCTACCCTGGATCTCGCTACTATCATTGTTATGCTAGTTTCTTTGTTCTATTGCTATGTTGCGCTACCTATCATTTGCTCTTCAAGCCTCCCAAATTGCCATGAACCTCTAACCTTTGACACCCTTCCTAGCAAACCGTTGTTTGGCTATATTACCGCTTTGCTCAGCCACTGTTATAGTGTTGTTAGTTGCAGGTGAAGTTGAAGATTGCTCCATGGTGGACAGGATTTTGTTGGGATATCACAATATCTCTTATTTAATTAATGCATCTATATATTTGTTAAAGGGTGGAAGGCTTGGCCTTATGCCTGGTTTTTTGTTCCACTCTTGCCGACCTAGTTTCCATCATACCGGTGTTATGTTCCCGGATTTTGCGTTCCTTACGCGGTCGGGTGATTTATGGGACCCCCTTGACAGTTTGCTTTGAATAAAACACCTCCAGCAAGGCCCAACCTTGGTTTTACCATTTGCCTCACCTAGCCCTTTTTCCCTTGGGTTTCCGGAGCCCGAGGGTCGTCTTTATTTTAGCCCCCCCCGGGCCAGTGCTCCTTCGAGTGTTTGTCCGAAACGGGCAGACTGCGGGGCCACCTCGGGGCAACTCGAGGTCTGGTTTTACTCGTAGGCTGACCTATCCGGTGTGCCCTGAGAACGAGATATGTGCAGCTCCTATCGGGATTTGTCGGCACATCGGGTGGCTTTGCTGGTCTTGTTTTACCATTGTCGAAATGTGTTGTAAACCGGGATTCCGAGACTGATCGGGTCTTCCTGGGAGAAGGTATATCCTTCGTTGATCGCGAGAGCTTATCATGGGCTAAGTTGGGACACCCCTGCAGGGTATAAACTTTCGAGAGCCGTGCCCGCGGTTATGTGGCAGATGGGCATTTGTTAGTGTCCGGTTGTAGATACCTTGACATCAGATTCGAATTAAAACGCATCAACCGTGTGTGTAGTCATGATGGTCTCTTTTCGGCGGAGACCGGCAAGTGAACACGGTCTTTTAGTTATGTTTGACGTAAGTAGGAGTTCAGGATCACCTCTTGGTCATTGCTAGCTTCACGACCATTCCTTTGCTTCTCTTCTCGCTCTTATTTGCGTATGTTAGCCACCATATCATGCTTAGTCGCTGCTGCAACCTCACCACTTTACCCCTTCCTTTCCCATTAAGCTTTGCTATTCTTGATACCCATGGTAATGGGATTGCTGAGTCCTTGTGGCTCACAGATTACTACAACAATAGTTGCAGGTACAGGTTTATGCGATGATCATGACGCGAGAGGGATGTTTTCTTACTTTGGAGTTCTTCTTCTGCTTCTTCTTTGATCAGGGGATAGGTTCCAGGTCGGCAGCCTGGGCTAGCAGGGTGGATGTCGTTTGAGTTTCTGTTTGTGTTTCATCCTGTCAGGACCCCGACTCAATGCCACATCGATCTAGCATGTAACACCTCATATCACTTTGCGGCCTCACGCACGGTATTCCCACGGGTGTCGCCTTACCTTTGCCCGGGACCGTTTGCGCCTTTTGGCACACGTATATGATAGTGTCGCTAGCATCCATATGATAAGGAGACCGGGCTGACATGGCTAGTCGTAAACCCAAAGTGGCACAAACTTACAGGGACAGGCATCCATGACCCAGCATCGAACGTGTCGGTCATCAGCGAGTGAATCCAGGCTGTAGCACTGGGCTAGCAGGACTCCGGTGAACCGGGCTGTAGCGGGCTAACAGGACTCCGGTATTCATCGCGTGACATTTCCCTGAAGGGACAGACGCAAGAATGAAGAAGGACACATGCCGGCCATCCTAAGTGTTCCGGAGCAGTAGCAAGCTACCATGGCTCAGTGGAAACACTAGGAGACATTTCCCGGTAAGAGAGGCTACTAAGGATAAACAACTAGATAGCCACATCCCACACATACCAAGCATTTCAATAACATACACACAATATGCTCGATATGTGCAAACACAACATGGCATCACAACATGACTCTACGACTCAGGTATTTATTCAATAGGCTCCGAGGAGCGAGATATTACAAACATGGGTCTCATGACCCAACAATCAGAGCATACAAATCAAAACACATGCGGAAGCTTATCTTGTCTGAGTACAGACATCTATAAATGGAAAAGGCTGAGAAGCCTGACTATCTACCAGATCCTGCCGAGGGCACAAGATCGTAGCTAAGGTAACAAGCTAAACGTCGAAGTCCACACGGTACTACTAGCGAGACTGAAGTCTCTCTGCAAAAACATAAATTAAGCAACGTGAGTACAAATGTACCCAGCAAGACTTACATCAGATCTAACTACATATGCATCATTGTCAACAAAGGGGGTGGTGGAGTTTAACTGCAGCAAGCCAGCTTTGACTCGGTGGCTAACCTGAGCTACGACTGCAAGTAACTCTTTTGAGGTGGCGCACACGAGTCCACATATTCACCATATCAATACACCACTATGGATCCGCTCCCGTCTCCCTACGAGAACGCCATCCATAGCAGTCACGCTTATCTTGCGTATTTTAGAGTATCCACTTTCACTTGTCTATGAACTGTACAAGGGGTCCAAGTTTCCATATCCGAGGAATCCGGCTATTCGAATAGATGATGTTAACCCTGCAGGGGTGTACTTCTTCACACACGCTCTCGCCACTTACCGCCCTGTACACGTCATGTACCTCGGCAACCTTCAAGCGGAAGCCGGGCGAGGGAGTCGGCCACGACCTGACTAATCGAACAAGTCTCTAGTCCAGGTTTATCCCCTATTCGGGTTCCATCCGCGAGGAGATCCGGTCGGGGTGTCGCTCACGGCCCCAAACGATGTGAGCAGGGTTCCCAAGCCCACCATCCGGGTGCCACTTGGTACACCGTGCCACTGTGCCTAGTCTGTCCCAAGCCCACCTGTACCGGGTGCCACTTGGTAGACTACTAACACTACCTACAAACACCAGAAACTAGTTGCAACTCCTGGACAGAGATCATGTTGATTAATAAGTCGAGAGGGGTCGAGTTACCGGAACCCAATGTGTGGTAGTAACTGGTCATGGATCACAAACACAGAACTCAGTTCCTGAGGACGGCTGCAATGAGACAACCCACCATGTACTCCTACATGGCCTCTCACCGCTACCTTTACCAAATCATGTTCACACACTTAGCTCACACATAGTAGGACATGTTCACACGCCTCTGATTCATCCCCGATGAATCAGACCTGACTCAACTCTAAGCAGTAGCAGGCATGACAAACAAGCATGAATGAGTAGGCACATCAGGGCTCAAACAACTCCTACTCATGCTAGTGGGTTTCATCTATTTACTGTGGCAATGACAGGTCATGCAAAGGATAAAGGGGTTCAGCTACCGCAGCAAGTAACAAATATGTCGTTGTTGTCCTAATGTAGTAAAAGAGAGCAGGAGCGAGAGAGTGGGATTTTATCGAAATGAACAAGGGGGTTTTGCTTGCCTGGCACTTCTGAATATAACATTGAGTCTCCATCAGTGTCAACAATCACATCATCGGTATCACGTCTATCGAGAGGGGACAAATACCGGCAACACAGAAGGGAACACAATCAATGCAATGCACAATATGATGCATGATCATGACATGGCAAAATGAATGTGTTTTGGGCTAATGCAACTAGCAACAGATTAAATGAAGTTGGTTTGAATACAAGATTCAAATTCAAACTCCATATGTGATTATTTAAATGCCATTTAATTGATTTGTGCTATACAGCAGCTATAAGTTGTTCTAACATGCATGAAAATGGTACAGATGGATTCCTTGAATTTTTCTGATAATTTTTCATATATAATTCATTTAATTTGGAGTTACGGTTGAATTTCTATGATTTTTAGAAGTTTTTACAATTTTCTGGAATTTCCTGAATAATATAAATCCAGAAATGAATTATGGCGTCAGCACCACGTCACTGTGACGTCAGCAGAGTCAACTGGACTGGCTCGGGTCAAACCTGACGTGTGGGGTCCACACGTCAGTGACACAGGTTAGACAGGGGGGTTAGTTTAGTTTAAGTAAAGATTAGGGGCACTAGGGCCCACATGTCAGTGTCAGGGGGTTAGATTAGGTGGTGATTAGCATTAAGCTAATCCCCTGATGGCGGGGTCCACCTGTCATGGACCCAGGGGAGGTCAAACCCCTGGTCAGTAGGGTCAATCCTGCCGGCGACTCGACGCCGGCGAGGCCCGGGACGGTGGCGGCCGTCGGAAACACGCTACAGGGCACGGGCGAGGCCGTGCTTGGGCTCGTTGGAGAGCCCTTGCTCCCGCGCGTCGAACGGTGTGGTTTTTGGGTCGTGGGGAGGCCGGGGCTGACGACGGCTAGCTCCAAGGCGGCGGCCGGAGTTTGGGTGACCACGGGTTAGCTGCTGCGGCATGCAAACGGGAGGGGGCTTGCGCTAGGAATGCTCTACGGAACGCTGCGAACGCGTTAGGCTCGCCGGGGTGACCAAATGGTCACTGGAGCTACGTCGACGACGAGCTCGGGCGGCAGCGTGCTACGGGTATCCAGGGGCGATGCCTACGGCGATCAAAAGAAGTGGGGAAGAGGGGGAAACGATGGAGGAGCTCACGGGGGGTCGGTTGGAGCAGACGGCGAGCTCGGGGAGGCGGCGAAGACGGCGAATCGACAGACGGTGTCCGGTGGCCGTGCGTGGAGAAGACGGGTCGCTGGCGAGGCAGCAGGGCATCCGACGACGCGTGTCTCAACGGAGAGGTAGCAGGGGACTAGGCGGAGCCGATGGACTCTCTAGTAGGGCGAAACGACGACGGTGGCTGCGGTGGTAGTGGATGGCGGCGGCGGCAGCGGTCGGGCGAGAGAGGGAGAGATCCAGGGAAGGGGGTGAGAGCGCGGGAGAGTGAGGGAGAGAGGTAGGGAGGTGAGTGGCGCCATCTAGACACGTCGGGGCGCCTCGGTGGCAAGCAGGAGGTGGCCAGGGCGGCGTCGGCGCCCGCCACCGAGCTGCTTCGGTGCGAGGGGAGGAAGACGACAGGGGGGTAGCAGTGGCGGGCTGGGCCGTGCTGCTGGGCCAGGTGGGCTACCAGGTGAGCGCTAGGTAAGATCTTCTGCTCTCTCTCTTATTTCTATTTAATTCTGTTTTCTATTTTCTGTAGTTTGTTTTGATTTGATTTAAAATATCAAATCATTTTATAAAATCCTGGAAACAATTATGGGTGCTTTCTGAATTATTTCAGTGACCCTTAACAATTTCCAACATTTATTTGAACATTTAAATTATTTATAGTATTCAAATGCCCAAGGTCAAATACAATAGGATTTAATTCAAAAATCCAGAATGGCCTAGAAATATGTGCATCATTGATGGCAGGGGTTTTCACCTTTAACAAAAATAATGAACTTTTCTAAAGGGCATTCTGGGTTTATTGAAAATATTTTTATTTTGATCCTAATTGCATTTTATTTAGTGCTAGGGTTTGTCATCCCCATTTCAAGTTTCATGAATTTTAAACATGATGCATGGATGCCTTAATGCAACTAATAACAAACAAATTCTAGGGCTGTGACAACTCACCCCCACTAAACAAAAATCTCGTCCCGAGATTCAAGCGTAGGGTAAGGTGAAGGGGGAACGCAAACTAGTACAATCTTCACGATCCAGGTTGCACTTCAATTGAACGTTGATTCAATCACCATCTTTGTCTTGTCGTCTAGCTCTGAGAACTCCAACTAGCATGACAGCAAGAGGAAAAGGACAACTTCGGAAGAATCGATCTTCTCGAAGATCAATCAACTTAGGAGCAGCTCACAAGGTGAGTCATAGCAACATCTCTTGAGCTGAGACACGAAGCACACATCCATAGGAATGGAGTGAAGCAGATGACGAAGGTTCACTAGGTAGACAACAATTTCACGCTTAAGAAGGTGGTACTCAGTGGTCAACGCAGCGAGGAGTTGAGTTGCCGTGATACCACAACGAGGCACCTTAAGGATGGTGACTCGTAGATATATCCCCTTAAGTGGCAAAAAGAATTACCTTTGATTCAAAGATCCTTGAAACTCTTTACACCAGCTTAAGGCAAATCATAATCGATCATTTAGAGGGGTTCGGTAGAATGGCATACCCGAACTTGGATGATGTGGATTACCTTGTTGAAGACAACGTAATGGATGAATTTGCTTATCACCGGAAATGGAAGAGACCCATGGTAGAATGGCACATTGGTGGTGCAAGCTGGGAACAGAATGCAAATGCTGGGAATGATTCTGGTAACTGGGGAAGAACCCAACAATAGAGAGTGAATTCACTGTTTGAAAAGGTCATAGCATTGCCGAGGAAACTAAGAGGAATCCCAGTTAGTGCCGATGATAACACGTAGCGCTTGTGCATGCTCTCAAGAACTTGAGCATCTCCATATTCATCAAGGTTTTACCAACATCTGTGTCAAGGATCCTGGCAACACAACATACCACCATGATGAACAACGATGGACGATGCAGATGCATAGGAAGATAACATCAACTCAGATTTCACCCTAGCGAGGCCACGGAGACAAAATCTGGACGATCGATCGAGAGACATTTAGCACTCTGCTCCTAATGTTCTCCTTGATGTGCTAGCGTATCCCATTCATTGAAATGGTTTGGTAACTAGACATCAAGTAAAAGGTCGTACTTCGGAAACACAAAAATCCATAAGGAACAGCTAGGGAGTAAATCCTACGAAGTCCTTATGGGGAGGTGGCCAACTTTTTCAATCAAGTTACTACAATAATAGGTCTTCCGGCTGGGTGTGTTGGCCACGACATCCACTTTACCGGTTATCGCAAGACCAGTATTATAGTTCTTGGGAAATGTTCCAAACCATCATATCTGACTGGGATTCAGATCTGGTTGGTGTCAGGATATTCCAGAATCGTCGAGTCTAGGAAGAAAAACGAAAGTTTGCAACACAAATCGACGAGATGACGTTGCGAGATTCTCGGGGAATGAACTACGACAGTAAGCTCTAAAAACACGAGCCGGTTCTGCTACAACATGTGAACATGTTGTCCAAGACAAGCATGACCACAAAGTAGTCTTATAATAAAACACTACCGAGTTCAGGAGGGGGAACCATCATTAATGACATCGAAGTCTCCACGCGTGCAAATCCAAGGAGTTTACCTTGGACAGACTCCTTTATCTTTGAACAACTCAATCAGTGGCTTGGTGTGCTAGGATATACATATGGAATGGAGGTTGCAAGTCTCCAAACCACAGAATACTTCGCACGTATGCATGACTGATTTGGGATGATTCCAAGGGAAACAACATTGACTTTCTCAAATCCATGGCGGCATCTTGCATCAAATGCACATGAACTGGAGGAAGTCACTTCTTACATCCGAACATATGCTTCATGCACGGGACATGAAGATAATGCTTATAAAAGTTTCCAACACTAGCTGGATGTTCAACACAAATCATGGATGAGACAAAATGCTGCTGATGGGCTCAACGACAAGTTATCAGGATTTCCATGGAGATGGAATTCCATCACTATGTGAACAAGGTGACAGTATTGGTCAGACCAAAAAAATATAATGGTGTATGCTCGAGGAAAATCCACGAGTAAGACAACATTACGAACATTGTTGGTTCTGATTTGATTTGAGAATAGCCCACACTCAAATCAAAGTTTTGGCAAGACAATAGCTCCAGCAACTGGTCTCAAGGATCAATTGATGAAGATATCATCTTTCTTCAACACACACTACACAAGAATATCCCTTTGGAACGAACTAAGTTAGGCAAGCTTTTATCTTCCACTCTCCAAGTTGTTGTCTAGCTTAACCAACTAGTCTCAGGGATATCTAACATCGATCTTGGATATAGGGTGGTTCACAAGAAACCAACTTGATCACGAGCTCAACACAGCGGTCAGGTGACCACCTGGTAATACTTCCGAGAAGATCTTCGGAAAATCACGAACCACCGGTATGTTGTTAAGCTCGAGAGCAATCTTTCTTTTCAGGGCAAGATGATATGATCAAATGAGCGAGGACTTGACAAAATCCTAACTCATCAATCAAAGAGTGCACCAGGAAATAAGGACTAGGTAGCACAATCAACCTTAGGGCGATGATTCAAAAATCAACATGCTAAGAATGAGGTTATTGTCCATTAACTACCAGGCAACAAGGTTGCCAGGAGTATTGAATTCACACATCACGATTCACTTGTCGGCATTCCGGTTATAACAACACGGGAACCGAGAAATGAATAATGATGGAGAGAAGTATCACTGTGTCAAGAGTTCATAAGAGGTGGTGCAATTCTCATGACAATCCTGACATAAAGAGGGTAACACTTCAAGGTAGAACAGAGCAAAAGCTGGATTGGCATTTTGATCTGCGGAGTACAATTGTTTTGACCCAATCCTAGATATGGATGAGGTACTGTAGTTTGTTTCTCCTAGTCATTCCGGAATAGAATGGCTTGACGGACCACAAGAGTAATAGGTATCGATGAACGATTGCACGCATACTCTTGACTATCAATTGATAAACAAGGGTCAGAAGACAACTAAAAAGGGACAACTCAAAGGAACATACGATTTTCTGAGTTGTGGATGCATGGTTTAGCTTGGCGAACGAAGTTCGACATATTTCTTCTGGATAACCCACGCAGAAAGGTAGAACCGGCAGAGCCACGATATATAATGGAGAACTCATCAAGAGCACTCTGGTTGTGATTGTTCAGTTCAGCGAGGAACTTCTGCCATAAGTAGTTCATGGTATTTGGAAGAAGAAGATACCACAGACTTCAAGGACTATCGCAAAGGTTACTAATAACCTAAGGGAGCTAGCAATTACTATCAACATGAAGTAAGTAGGGTGAATCTCGGGTTCAAAACCCAGGAGTAGAATGCCTACTAACTAAACGGCATCACGAGATGCTTTCGATAATGACGGCCAGAATCATCACACTGGAAACACAGGTCATGGCTAGACCACTAGATGATCCCCTGAGACACCTAGGGTCATAATAATAACTCCAACATAAATGTCAAGGCAATAGAATACCTCAACTCAACAATTGGTGTGATTGAGCTGGCATAAAGGAACATCGAAACCAGAGGGAAAGGATTTTGCAAACGCATCAGATTGTTTAGAAACCTGGGATGACTCGGACAGCATAACGGCTATAAATGCTCAGAAAAGCTTTGAGACATTCACAAAAGGATGGCATAACCACTCAGAAGCACAGTATCAAGGTTTGGAGATCAACAGTTAACATACAGAAATAGTAGGAACTGAACTGAGACTTAAATCCAACAATCTATAAGTCTACGGATCAGTAACACGTGATCCTGATAGAAAGAAGAGATAGCCTAGTTCTTAAGCCCCGTAGGAAAGATAAGATGACTCAGATCAGAAGGGCATAAGGTATAAGGAGTAAAAGAGCCTTACGTTCCATCCCACAATCAATTCCCTTATATAACTAAAGAATTTCTAGACTCAACTTCGACCAGTTTGGCTTGGTAATCCTACAGGCAGTCAAGCTCTGATACCAAAGCTGTCAGGACCCCGACTCAATGCCACATCGATCTAGCATGTAACACGTCATATCACTTTGCGGCCTCACGCACGGTATTCCCACGGGTGTCGCCTTACCTTTGCCCGGGACCGTTTGCGCCTTTTGGCACACGTATATGATAGTGTCGCTAGCATCCATATGATAAGGAGCCCGGGCTGACATGGCTAGTCGTAAACCCAAAGTGGCACAAACTTACAGGGACAGGCATCCATGACCCAGCATCGAACGTGTCGGTCATCAGCGAGTGAATCCAGGTTGTAGCACTGGGCTAGTGGGACTCCGGTGAACCGGGCTGTAGCGGGCTAACAGGACTCCGGTATTCATCACGTGACATTTCCCCGAAGGGACAGACACAGGAACGAAGAAGGACACATGCCGGCCAGCCTAAGTGTTCCGGAGCAGTAGCAAGCTACCATGGCTCAGTGGAAACACTAGGAGACATTTCCCGGTAAGAGAGGCTACTAAGGATAAACAACTAGATAGCCAGATCCCACACATACCAAGCATTTCAATAACATACACACAATATGCTCGATATGTGCAAACACAACATGGCATCACAACATGACTCTACGACTCAGGTATTTATTCAATAGGCTCCGAGGAGCGAGATATTACAAACATGGGTCTCATGACCCAATAATCAGAGCATACAAATCAAAACACATGCGGAAGCTTATCATGTCTGAGTACAGACATCTATAAATGGAAAAGGCTGAGAAGCCTGACTATCTACCAGATCCTGCCGAGGGCACAAGATCGTAGCTGAGGTAACAAGCTAAACATCGAAGTCCACACGGTACTACTAGCGAGACTGAAGTCTCTCTGCAAAAACATAAATTAAGCAACGTGAGTACAAATGTACCCAGCAAGACTTACATCAGATCTAACTACATATGCATCATTGTCAACAAAGGGGGTGGTGGAGTTTAACTGCAGCAAGCCAGCTTTGACTCGGTGGCTAACCTGAGCTACGACTGCAAGTAACTCTTTTGAGGTGGCGCACACGAGTCCACATATTCACCATATCAATACACCACTATGGATCCGCTCCCGTCTCCCTACGAGAACGCCATCCATAGCACTCACGCTTATCTTGCGTATTTTAGAGTATCCACTTTCACTTGTCTATGAACTGTACAAGGGGTCCAAGTTTCCATATCCGAGGAATCCGGCTATTCGAATAGATGATGTTAACCCTGCAGGGGTGTACTTCTTCACACATGCTCTCACCACTTACCGCCCTGTACACGTCATTTACCTCGGCAACCTTCAAGCGGAAGCCGGGCGAGGGAGTCAGCCACGACCTGACTAACCGAACAAGTCTCTAGTCCAGGTTTATCGCCTATTCGGGTTCCATCCGCGAGGAGATCCGGCCGGGGTGTCGCTCACGGCCCCAAACAATGTGAGCAGGGTTCCCAAGCCCACCATCCGGGTGCCACTTGGTACACCGTGCCACTGTGCCTAGTCTGTCCCAAGCCCACCTGTACCGGGTGCCACTTGGTAGACTACTAACACTACCTACAAACACCAGAAACTAGTTGCAACTCCTGGACAGAGATCATGTTGATTAATAAGTTGAGAGGGGTCGAGTTACCGGAACCCAATGTGTGGTAGTAACTGGTCATGGATCACAAACACAGAACTCAGTTCCTGAGGACGGCTGCAATGAGACAACCCACCATGTACTCCTACATGGCCTCTCACCGCTACATTTACCAAATCGTGTTCACACACTTAGCTCACACACAGTAGGACATGTTCACACGCCTCTGATTCATCCCCGATGAATCAGACCTGACTCAACTCTAAGCAGTAGCAGGCATGACAAACAAGCATGAATGAGTAGGCACATCAGGGCTCAACCAACTCCTACTCATGCTAGTGGGTTTCATCTATTTACTGTGGCAATGACAGGTCATGCAAAGGATAAAGGGGTTCAGCTAACGCAGCAAGTAACAAACATGTCGTTGTTGTCCTAATGTAGTAAAAGAGAGCAGGAGCGAGAGAGTGGGATTTTATCGAAATGAACAAGGGGGTTTTGCTTGCCTGGCACTTCTGAAGATAACATTGAGTCTCCATCAGTGTCAACGATCACATCATCGGTATCACGTCTATCGAGAGGGGACAAATACCGGCAACACAGAAGGGAACACAATCAATGCAATGCACAATATGATGCATGATCATGACATGGCAAAATGAATGTGTTTTTGGGTAATGCAACTAGCAACAGATTAAATGAAGTTGGTTTGAATACAAGATTCAAATTCAAACTCCATATGTGATTATTTAAATGCCATTTAATTGATTTGTGCTATACAGCAGCTATAAGTTGTTCTAACATGCATGAAAATGGTACAGATGGATTCCTTGAATTTTTCTGATAATTTTTCATATATAATTTATTTAATTTGGAGTTACGGTTGAATTTCTATGATTTTTAGAAATTTTTACAATTTTCTGGAATTTCCTGAATAATATAAATCCAGAAATGAATTATGGCGTCAGCACCACATCACTGTGACGTCAGCAGAGTCAACTGGACTGGCTCGGGTCAAACCTGACGTGTGGGGTCCACACGTCAGTGACACAGCTTAGACAGGGCGGTTAGTTTAGTTTAATTAAAGATTAGGGGCACTAGGGCCCACATGTCAGTGTCAGGGGGTTAGATTAGGTGGTGATTAGCATTAAGCTAATTCCCTGATGGCGGGGTCCACCTGTCATGGACCCAGGGGAGGTCAAACCCCTGGTCAGTAGGGTCAATCCCGCCGGCGTCTCGACGCCGGCGAGGCTCGGGACGGTGGCGGCCGTCGGAAACACGCTACAGGGCACGGGCGAGGCCGTGCTTGGGCTCGTTGGAGAGCCCTTGCTCCCGCGCGTCGAACGGTGCGGTTCTTGGGTCGTGGGGAGGCCGGGGCTTACGACGGCGAGCTCCAAGGCGCCGGCCGGAGTTCGGGTGACCACGGGTTAGCTGCTGCGGCATGCAAACGGGAGGGGGCTTGCGCTAGGAATGCTCTACGGAATGCTACGAACGCGTTAGGCTCGCCGGGGTGACCAAATGGTCACCGGAGCTACGTCGACGACGAGCTCGGGCGGCGGCGTGCTACAGGCATCCAGGGGCGATGCCTACGGCGATCAAAAGAAGTGGGGAAGAGGGGGAAACAGTGGAGGAGCTCACGGGGGGTCGGTTGGAGCAGACGGCGAGCTCGGGGAGGCGGCTAAGACAGCGAATCGACAGACGGTGTCCGGCGGCCGTGCGTGGAGAAGACGGGTCGCTGGCGAGGCAGCAGGGCATCCGACGACGCGTGTCTCAACGGAGAGGTAGCAGGGGACTAGGCGGAGCCGATGGACTCTCTAGTAGGGCGAAACGACGGCGGTGGCTGCGGTGGTCGTGGACGGCGGCGGCGGCAGCGGTCGGGCGAGAGAGGGAGAGATCCAGGGAAGGGGGTGAGAGCGCGGGAGAGTGAGGGAGAGCAGCAGGGAGGTGAGTGGCGCCATCTAGACGCGCTGGGGCGCCTCGGTGGCAAGCAGGAGGTGGCCAGGGCGGCGTCGGCGCCCGCCATCGAGCTGCTTCGGTGCGAGGGGAGGAAGACGACAGGGGGGGTAGCGGTGGCGGGCTGGGCCGTGCTGCTGGGCCAGGTGGGCTACCAGGTGAGTGCCAGGTAAGATCTTCTACTCTCTCTCTCTTATTTCTATTTAATTCTGTTTTCTATTTTCTGTAGTTTGTTTTGATTTGATTTAAAATATCAAATCATTTTATAAAATCCTGGAAACAATTATGGGTGCTTTCTAAATTATTTCAGTGACCCTTAACAATTTCCAACATTTATTTGAACATATTTATAGTATTCAAATGCCCAAGGTCAAATACAATAGGATTTAATTCAAAAATCCAGAATGGCCTAGAAATATGTGCATCATTGATGGCAGGGGTTTTCACCTTTAACAAAAATAATGAACTTTTCTAAAGGGCATTCTGGGTTTATTGAAAATATTTTTATTTTGATCCTAATTGCATTTTATTTAGTGCTAGGGTTTGTCATCCCCATTTCAAGTTTCATGAATTTTAAACATGATGCATGGATGCCTTAATGCAACTAATGACAAACAAATTCTAGGGCTGTGACACATCCGTAGTCGGATGATGCTCTTATGTAAGATGATGTTGTATTCGTGTGGCATTGCATGCTTTTTGTATGTATCTCCATCTATTATCTAATGTTGATGTAATGATATCCACCTTGCAAAAGCGTATCAATATGCGGTTCTATCCTTGGTGGGACCTTCGAGTCTCTTTAGGATAGTATTGCATATTGGGCGTGACAATCTCTAGGCCCTCTCGATAATGCACATCACTATAAGCCTTGCAAGCAATGTAGCTAATGAGTTAGTTACGAGATGATGCATTACGTAACGAGTGCAGAGACTTGCCGGTAACGAGATTGAACTAGGTATTGAGATACCGACGATCGAATCTTGGGCAAGTAACATACGGATGACAAAGGGAACAACGTATGTTGTTATGCGGTTTGACCGATAAAGATCTTTGTAGAATATGTAGGAACCAATATGAGCATCCAGGTTCCGCTATTGGTTATTGACCGGAGACGTGTCTCGGTCATGTCTACATTGTTCTCGAACCCGTAGGGTCCGCACGCTTAAAGTAAGATGACAGTTATATTATGAGTTTATGTGTTTTGATGTACCGAAGGTTGTTCGGAGTCCCGAATGTCATCACAGACATGATGAGGAGTCTCGAAATTGTCGAGACATGAAGATCGATATATTGGACGACTATATTTGGACACCGGAAAGGTTCCAGGTGAGATTGGGACAATACCAGAGCTCCGGGAGGTTATCAGAACCCCCCGGGAGGTATATGGGCCTTATTGGACCTTAGTGGAAAGAAAGGGAAAGGAGCAAGGGAGGGGGCACCCGCCCAATCCCAATCCGAATTGGGAGGGGGGGCACGCCCCCTTTCCTTCCTACCTCCTTCCTCTTCCTTCCCTCTCCCTCTCCTAATAGGAAAGGGGGGAGTCCTACTCCCGATGGGAGTTGGACTCCACCCTTAGGGAGCGCCACCCCCCTAGGCCGGCCCCCGCCTCCACTCCTTTATATACGGGGGAGGGAGGCACCCCATAGATACAACAATTGATCATTGATCTCTTAGCCGTGTGCGGTCCCCCCCTCCACCATAGTCCTCCTCGATAATATCGTAGCGGTGCTTAGGCAAAGCTCTACGACGGTAGAACATTATCATCGTCAGCACGCGGTCGTGCTGACGGAACTCTCCCTCAACACTCTTCTGGATCGGAGTATGGGGGACGTCATCGAGCTGAACATGTGCAAGAACTCGGAGGTGCCGTAGTTTCGGTGCTTGATCGGTCGGGCCATGAAGACGTACGACTACATCAACCGCGTTGTGCTAACGCTTCCACTTTCGGTCTGCGAGGGTACATGGACACACTCTCCCCTCTCATTGCTATGCATCACCATGATCTTGTGTGTGCGTAGGAATTTTTTTGAAATTACTACGTTCCCCAACAAAGATGAGGTTACGAAAACTAACAATCCTAATCCTCTTCCTCTAGTGTTTTCCATCTTGTTGCAGGAATTCGAGGATGTGTTTCCCGATGAGCTACCTCCCGGTCTCCCTCCTCTACGTGGCATTGAACATCGGATCAACCTCATCCCCGGTGCACCTCTTCCAAACAAGGCTCCCTACCGCGTCAACCCCGAAGAAACAAAGGAGATCCAACGGCAAGTACAACAACTAATCGACAACGGTCATGTACGTGAAAGCTTAAGCCCAAGCAAGACGGTAGTTTTTGCATGTGCTCGGATTGTAGACCTATCAATGCTATTACCGTCCGTTATAGGCATCCCATTCCTCGCTTAGATGATATGCTTGATGAACTTAGCGGTGCCACCATTTTCTCCAAAAAAGATCTTAAAAGTGGTTACTATCAAATCCGCATACAAGAAGGTGATGAATGGAAAACTGCTTTCAAAACTAAATTTGGATTGTAAGAGTGGTTGGTTATGCCTATGGGTTTATCGGAAGCTCCCGGTACTTTCATGCGTCTTATGCATTTGTGCTTCGATCTTATATTGGAGTTTTCGTCGTGGTTTACTTTGATGATATTCTTGTGTTTAGCAAATCCATGAAAGAGCATCTAAGTATGTTAGGGCTGTTTTACAAGCTCTTCGCAAGGAACGTCTTTATGCCAACATGAAAAAGTGCATGTTTGGTGTTGACAAGCTTGTTTTTTGGGATTCGTTGTTTCCTCCAAGGGTGTACATGTTGATGAATCTAAAATTGAAGCAATTAAAACTTGGCCCCAACCCACCAATTTGCAACAAGTGCGTAGTTTTCTTGGCCTTGCGGGTTTTTATCGTCGCTTTGTGAAAGATTTTAGCACTATTTCCGCTCCTTTCCATGCTTTGAGTAAGAAGAATGCTGCTTTTGTTTGAGGACCTTTGTAATCAACCACTTTTGATGAGCTCAAATCTTCTCTTACACATGCTCTGATTCTTGCTTTACCCAACTTTGACAAAACTTTTGAGGTTCATTGCGATGCAAGTGGTACCGGAATTGGTGGAGTTTTGATGCAAGAAAAATGAGCTATTGCATATTTAGTGAAAAACTTTCCGGTGCTCAACTTAACTATCCCATCTATGACAAAGAATTGTTTGCCTTAGTGCGTGTGTTACATGTGTGGGAGCACTACCTTAGACCGCATGAGTTTGTCATACATACCGATCATGAAACACTTCAATACCTTAAAGGTCAAACCAAGTTCAATAAACGGCATGCTAAATGGAGTGAATTCATTGAATATTTTCCCTATGTGATAAAGTACATTAAGGGCAAAGAAAACATGGTGGCGGATGCCCTTTCCCGCAAATGCATGTTACTTACTCAACTTGAATTGAATGTAGTTGGATTTGATCATATCAAAGATTTGTATGAGGGTGATGTGACTTTTGCTACTCCTTATGCTAAGTGTGTGACGCATACTTCTTGGGAAAGATATTATATCAAAGATGGTTATCTTATGAGAGCTAACAAACTATGCATTCCTGAGTCTTCTCTTCGTTTGCTCCTTTTGCAAGAGGCTCATGGAGGCGGGCTCATGGGCTAACAAGACTTCCGCCACGCTCTCCAAGAAATATTATTGGCCTAATATGTTTCGCGATGTCGCCTGCTTCACCAACCGGTGCTCTACATGTTGCAAAGCTAAGTCACACTCTCAATCCCATGCTTTACATATGCCTTTACCTATTCCACATCAACCTTGGGAAGATATTAGCATGGATTTTGTGCTTGGATTACCTAGGACTCAAAATGGCAAGTACTCCGTTTTTGTTGTTGTGGACCGATTCTCTAAAATGGCTCATTTTATTCCATGCAATAAGATAGACGATGCTTCACATGTTGCCAATCTCTTTTGTAGGGAAATCTTGAGGTTGCACGGCGTGCCAAAGACAATTGTGTCGGATCGGGATGTCAAGTTCTTAAGATACTTTTGGAAGACGCTATGCGCCAAGCTCGGGATCAAGCTACTATTCTCCACGGCATATCATCCTCAAACCGATGGCCAAACGGAAGTCACCAACCGGATGCTTGCAACTCTCCTACGTGTGTTGATCAAGAAGAATATCAAGGAGTGGGAGGAGTGCCTACCCATCACCGAGTACGCCTACAACCGCGTAAGACACTCTACCACCGGCAAGTCCCCCTTCGAGGTCGTCTACGGTTTCAACCTTTGTCGCCATTGGACATCCTTCCTCTACCGCTTCAAGAATGAGCAAATATGGACGCAAGTGCAAGAGCCGCCTACCTCAAGAAGATGCATGAAGAAACACAATCTACGATCGAGCACCAAGTACAACGCCTCACCGCCAAGCTCAACATCAACAAGTCTCTGATGGTGTTCCAACCGGGTGATCAAGAATGGATACATCTCCGCAAAGACCGCTTCCCCAAGGAACGCAAGTCCAAGCTTCTCTCATGAGCCGACGGACCATTCAAGGTGATAGCACACTACAACGACAAGGCCTACAAGGTCGACATCCCACGCGACAAGTACAACATTAGCGACAACTTCAACATCAAAGACTTGGCCAAGTACCATGGTGATGAAGAGCACGATCTGTGGACGGATCTCTCCCAAGGGGGGGAAGATGATGCAGAGCATCCCTCGACTACTCGCACCGACACTCCATCACCACCGCAAGCACCAAGTGGACCAATGACAAGAGCACGTGCATGCGCCATCGAGAACGAGGTGAACTATTTCCTATGCAAGTCTCGTTTGGATTCGTGTGAGGATTGGATTCTACCTCAAACGGAAACATTGCTCACTCTTAGGTACGAGGAAGTTGACTGCAAGAAGGAGAAGACGGAGCTGCGAGTCTCCATGGAGCCAGAGAAGGAAGGAGAAGTAGAGAAGAGTGAAGAAGGAGGAGGGGAGGCAAACCCCCCTGGACACCTCGGGTGCCCGGCACCTGCAGCCCCAGGTGCCCGGGCTCCTAGCCGCCTACAGCCGCGCCTCCCAGGTGCCCGGGTCTTGCCCAGCCGGGTGCCCGACCCCTGCCCCTCCAGCCGCTGGGCGTCGCCCCGGGTGCCCGGGCTTGAGGCCCCGGGTGCCCGGCCACCCCTCCAGCCGGCCTCCAGCGCTCCCCCGGGTGCTCGGCCACCCTACAGCCAACCCATGAGCAGGCCGGGTGCCCAGCCCATGTTGCTCGGCTGCCCGTACCCCTCCGGTCCATCCGCGTGTTTTTGGCCTTTTGGCCTTTGTATCCCCCTCTCTTAACTTGTTTCGTCCCTAGACTATATAAGTGCACCTCCTAGGTCATTTGTGGGGTTAGCAAAGATTTTAGAGCACAAAAGAGGGCTTTGCTCATCTTCCTCCTTTAGGAGATCTAGACCTCCACTTGGAGAATCTCCCTTGGATATCAAGCCCTCCTCTTGGAGAAGATCCTCTTTGGATGCAAGACCTCACCTAGTGAGAAGAACCTTACCCTAGTGCTATTATCCTTGGATTGATCTTGTAATCTTGTGGATCTCCTGTATGCTACTCTAGTGGATGTGATATTTGGGTTTGTTTGAGAGTTTTGTTCTTGGTGTTCTTGAGTGTTTTTCCTTCTTTTCCCCTCCAAGTGTGAAAAGATCCCACCTAGGGTTTGACCCTACAATAACTAGCCACCTATGTAATTGGATATTTGCCGCGTATCACACACATCTTGTTGACACGAAACGTTTCTGTTCTCTTGGCTCAACATAAACAGTTTATCAGAATGAACTGTATGCCCTCCATTGCACATGCCTTGATCTGGCTGCACCATTTCTGTTGCGTTGCCTGATCGAAAACAGTTCATCTGAGTGAACCGTATGCCGTATATCCCACACACCTTGATCTGGCTGACCGTGTCTTTAGTGTTGCCTAATCACAAATAGTTCATCTGAGTGAACTGTATGTCGTATATTGCACACACCTTCATCTGGCCGCCCGTTTCTGTTGTTCCACCTCGTCACAAATAGTTCATCCTAGTGAACTATATGTTGTATATCGCACACACCTTCATTTGGCTGCCCGTTTCTTATGTTCTGCCTCGTCGCAAATAGTTCACTAAACTAAACCGTACGCCCCGCATCGCACACATAACTAAAATCTGAACCGTGTTTGATGTATCCACCATCGCAAATGTTTTGCATCTTTTTTGATGATTATTTTACATCTCCGTTTGCGACTAATGCATCGCACATAGTTTCGTCGAAGGGTCTCTGATTGTAGTGTCGCGTTAGCAGCATCCTGCAGTAGTGGTAGTAGCGTTGGGTACCAAGCCCATCGCCAGAATCTAGATTGTCAAGGTGGCTCAAAGCGTTACCGTACATCAGAGGATGCTAGTGCAACTCCTAGTGCCCATCCAATGCAGCAGTCCAAGCAGACTGCCAGCAAGAAAAGGAGAAAGCCAAGTCTATGAATGAATTGTCTACCAAGGAGTTCTGTGTGTTTCACCGCCTCAACCTAGATTGCAATGAGCAAGATCCAACACTTGTCAACCGTCCCTTCTGGACCAAGCAGCAACACTGCATATAGCTGTAACAGCCTGGCTTTTAGCCCTTTTCTTTTTCTTTTGATTTATCTTGTATTTGCTCTGTTTTTCTTTTTGGAGTGGTTCTGTGGCCTTGCCACCTGGGAGATCATCATTTCTTGTCCTCCCTAGTGGCTCATCATTCTCAAAACCTTGCCAAGATCATGTCACTTCACTCCTTGACCAAACCCTAAATTCTTTTCTAGGGAATATTCCTTTTTCTATTAAAGGAATAACCCTATCTGCCCTAGGTTGTGAAGCAACCTATATTTCTGTCCATCCAAAAATCCCCAAATAATTCTCATAATTCCTTTGGGTCATATATTGCTCCAATATGCCCAAACATTTCCTTGACCAGTTCAAAAATAATTCCCCAATATACCTTTTTCTATTCTGCCCTGAATGACACTTTGTGAAGGAAGTGTCATTTATATTTTTCCTACTGGCTCCCAAGATTTTTGGGAATGCTTATATATAAAAATCATTCCCTCATGCACAAATCCAACCTCATTTGCTTAGCCAATCTTCCTCTGTGATTTTTCAAAGTTTCTGTCAGACAGAAGGCTTTGTAAAGGAAGTACTAGCTAGGAGTATCGAAATGAGTTGCACTTTTGCACACTCCTTCATGTGCTCATATTAACCCCCTCCACCCATTTGCAGCCCCATCCACTCATCTATGTGAGCACAGGACCAAATCTTTGATTCTGGCAATATTTTCAGGTTGTGAAGCAAGGGTATTTTATATTGCTTAAAATTTCTGATAAATTACCAGATCATGCTCTTAGACATAAAACATCTCTCCACCCAATTTGGGATCATTTCATTGAGACATTTGATCACTAAAATTATTCCAAGTTTCTGGACAGAAATGATGTTTATGAAGCAAGTACCATTTTGGTGAACCCATTTGGTATGAGCTTTTTACAACATCTTTATATGTCCATATCATGAGGCTTTCCCCAATTTCAGCCCAAGTTGCTTCTCCATGTGACTGCATCATCCAAATCAAGTTTCTGGACCAAATGTGCACTTACAAAGCAACCCTAGGCATTTATGGTCCATTTCTTCTCTAAACCTCCGAGACTGTAGTCCTTCCATAGATAAACACCCCAGACAAACTATTTGGCCCCAATCAAGTTCATGTTGATCACTAGTGCACGACCAAGATTATTTCAGCAAACTTCAGAGCTCCATTCCAACCCAACCACAGTGCCACAGATCGAGCCAATGGCACATAAATGCTCCACCCTGGAAGGACTTCACCCCAGACATAGTTTGCAATCCCCTTGTGACCTCCCTGTGCGTTGTCCCGTGGTGACCGCGCAGCTGGCACACCTGTGCACACGCTCTGTGCACTGTGGCTGTGTCTAGAGCACCGTTTGTGCTTCGGCACCTCTCACTCTCGTCGTCTTAGTGCACATGAGCATGTCCCTTGGATTCACCTGGATGTCGCCGTTCCCCTGGACCCCTCTCCCCCTCCGGCAGCTTCCTAACCGACGGAAACCGCTGCATGCCCACGGGCGAACAATGGCGATTTGGCTCTTTTCATGGCCGTCGTCACCCTCCCCGTGCTCCCTTAGCCGCCTCTTCCCCGTGAGCTCTCCCTCCTGTTCACGCTCATCGCCTAACCCCGAGCTCATGCACACGCACATGCGTCCGCGGTGACGGGCACGCGTTCGCGGCGACGCTAGCGCGACAGCTCCTCCCCCTTGGCTATTTAAGCAGCCCCGGGGTACCCAGACCTCACCAAGCTCTTCCTCACCCTCTCAGCAACCTCCCCGA
Source organism: Triticum aestivum (assembly GCF_018294505.1). Lineage (NCBI taxonomy): Eukaryota > Viridiplantae > Streptophyta > Magnoliopsida > Poales > Poaceae > Triticum > Triticum aestivum. Next base: position 300,982,984 of record NC_057795.1, on the reverse strand, counting down.
CCCATCTATCCTACTCCAGAGCCCCTCATCGCCTTGGTTGGCCGCCATGGTCGTCGCCCCTGCCCTCCTACGCAAGGCTGAGCCCCATTTTCTCTTCCACCACCACTAGTAGCCTCCCCAAGTCCCCTGGAGCCACCCCAACACCTCTCCACCTCCTCTAGTGGCCTTTTGCCGTGAGCCCTCTAACGGTCGAAGTCTCGTTCTGCCGCGGCCGAAGGTGCGCTCGAGCGTGCCCTCTTCGAGGTCTGCGCCACCTCTAGACGGGTGCGGTTCGCCGTGCTGAGCCCGTTGGTAGTCCGGCTGAGGAGAATGGTGGCCTGTGTCGCCGGGGATCGCCTGCGCATGCTCGGCCGGCCGCCTACTGTTGCACCCACTCGGGAGAAGAAGAAGGAGCGAGGAGGAGAGAAAATTCAGCGGTGGGACCCAACCGTCA
>NC_057795.1:300892970-300982300 GCF_018294505.1 Triticum aestivum | reverse complement strand
TGGATAAGTGGACGTGGCTTTCGCCCGTGTACGCTTCATCCACCGAAAGCGCATTTAACTCTTCTTCGGCCTGAAATACGTTTTCTTCTTTGGAAGACGTATTCACAAAACAGACATGTTCGGTTTAAACTACAAGGGACCTCTTTGTAGAAGTATTTTTACAGACTAGTCCCTAAGCTTTAAACGTCTGTATCTTTTTACCCGAGATTCCAAATGAGGTGATTCCAAAGCCCACTTCTTCATTTCGTCGAGCCCATTCTGATGGAACCCTTTTCACCATGTGTTAACATTCTGAAAATGAGCATTATGCCCTTGCCCTTAGTTAGCCCCTCCGAGGGAGAAAGATTTTCGGCGATTCTTTCCGCGAGCTTCTCACACTTTCTCCCGATGATTTCTTCCACCCCACGTAAGCCACACCCTCCATTTGCATCAGTGTAATGCAGTGACATGGTTTAATTTATTTGAACTTGTTTAAAATATTGCTTTAGCTACATGACTTTGTGCATGGCATTTTCTCGGGGTGTTATTTTGATCTTACTGTTGCCATGCTATTGTTTGGATTACTAGGACTTATGCTTGCAGTTGATGAGTATCATGTTGTCATTGGAGTATTAGTGGTTCGTATTATGATTACTTTCATATTGGTATTTGGTATTATATTTTGGAGTATTACTTTGGATGTCATGCTACCTTTGGATTATTAGTGGTTAGTATGATCATCTTTATGATGATAGTTGATGTTCTGTTGTTTGGAGTATTATTTTTGGAGATGATGTTTACATGTGGATCTTAGCTGGATAGCTTGTTCTTGCATATTGGAGTAGTAGTATTATTGTTTTCGGATTCATCGTGATAGTAGTGTTTTGCTATCCTCGGAGCATTTTTGTATGATGACATTATGCTTTGGAGTAGTTGGATATTGCTATGACTTGGTTATAGGTTGATAGATGATGTCGGAGTATTAGTTATCACTATTATATTTTGGGGATAAATTCCGTCATTAAGTTGGTCAGGTGCCACTGAAACGGGCTTTTTCATGTGCAACCACATTTGCCTTTGTATGGGGAGGCCCTGATGCGGTCTATTGTCATGCCTCCCGCCGGTGCCTCCAATGACGGAAGGTTATGCGCGGGCACTACCCTGATTAGGTATGACGGCATAAGCCTTTGTGTGCCCAGGTTTGGTTTTTGAGCTCATGTCCCCGTTTGGGACCGTTTATTTGCCACGACGGCGGCCGTTTTGCCTTTTGGTAGGCTGGGGCCACGCATGACTTAGCCCAAAGGGTAGTTGGTCGGAGTGGCCAGGAGAGTGTCATGGCAGTAGATCAGTTTTGTCGGAACGCCGTTGGTCCACCCGAATGGGAGTGCCAGGCCATGGGTTATGTGGTTTGGGTAAAGTCTTCTACCTCTGTAGAGTGTGTGTGTGTGTGTGTTTTAATCTATCGATAGCCGCGTCATCGGTCATGGGCACAAGTTCATACTACGTCACACCATTCGATCAACACTCACATGACAGAATGACTTATAGATGATTTATATGATATATGTGAGCAGTAACAGTTTGGCAGGATGTTGATGATGATATTTAGATGATCTTGAGGATGACCATTCAGTTTGTGATGTGGTCACGAGGTGATCATGTGGATGTTCCGTTTGTGATCTGTGAACGATCACCATTTGATCACGAGGTGATCGAGATGGTAGGTTCCTTGGCCGGTTAGCCAAGAGTCAGATTGTTGTTGGGATGGAGATGTTGGTTTATTAGTATTGTAGTAGGTTCATATCATGCTAAGTAGTTGCTTTCGTATCATGGTAGCTGTTAATTTAATTTACCTGCTTAATGCTATGTTGTTGTCTTGCCTTGATGCTTTTGGTTGTTGTGAGCTTGCAAGTACACTCAATGTACTAACCTCGCGTGTCATGCCAGATTGTAGGTGATGCCGTGATTGCTTGATTGCTTGTCATGGTTTCCATTCATGCGAGCTAGATCGTGTTCCCAGTCAGAGTCCCTGCGGAGTGGAGTTCACCACCTTCGTCATTATTCCGCTGCTAGAAGATTTCCGCTGCTACGAGTTGTTCTGCTGCTAGCATAGAGCAAGATTAGTATTCCAGGCGTAGTGGCGTCGTGCTGATGTGAACCTTTGTAACATCAAACCCATGTAATTATCATTTGTAATCAGAGTTGATTTGTTCTATGTCAAGCAGTGCTGTATTCCAGAAGACTTCATCTCGGTCTCTGGGCTGGAATACGGGGCATTCCGGTTTCTCTGTGCCTGGGTGCCACAGGCTTGGTATCAGAGTAGGTCTGGCTGTAGGTTACCCTAGTCAATGCGAGCAGTAGAAACCGGTAGAAAACGGTAGTTTAAAGTCCGGCTTGTTTATTGCATTTGGTTGCTCCATTTGTTTGTTGCATTGCATGCATATAACCTTATTATATGTTGCTAATGGTTTATCTGGTGAGTGTAGTTGGCATCGGTTCAGATCCACTACAACCCAGCCTCTGCATTTCTCCATCTTCCTTTTTCTTTTGGTGTTTGGTGTCATTTCTGTTCTAGCAGAGTGATGCCAAGTGATCCCGACATTTTTTGCAAAAATGGTGCTCAGGTATCGTGCCGATGTCTTTCTTTTAGCCCCACCTATCATTTCGGTGATGGATGTGCTTCTATCCCGAATCGCTCTTTCATTTTGTCGTGTTGCCAACCCTTAATGATCTTAGTTATCAAGAAAGGGCAATGTCAGCAGCCTCAGTTTTCCCCCCTATCCTATTTCTTGGACGAGTACGGATCTTTTTCCGTCCGCTTGATAATAATGTTGTTGCGACCTTCGTGTCCCACTACATGATTACGAGTGCGTCCTCGCCTCCGAGCTAGTACAGGTTGCTACATGGCTAAGCTAGCACTTGGCGTAGCGCTGTTTACACCAATTCTTCCACACATTTATTCATCCTCGTGCACATCATCACAACATGCTAGATCGTAGAACCAGAGATCCAGCGAGATTTGTGTGCTTAAGTAAGCATGCATATAGTGTGACTAGCAATAATATGTGACATTGATTGTGTGTGAATTGATTGTTGTTGTGTGCTTTTTGTTTAGTTGAGTTTTCTTTTGCTTCTTTCTTTTTGGGCCCTGGTGTTACATTATTTTTCCCCTATAATTAAAGAGTTGCTCATCAATTGACACCAGACTCGAAGAAGTAATAAGGATTTCAAATATTTGGAAGAAGCTCAGCTGAACATTATGGTCTACCTAGTCAACTGCATTATAGCATTAATATTTGCTCAAAATATCAATGGTATCCTGGATTGATGATCAGCATCGAGTCTACATCAGTACAAATCCTCACAACAGTTATGATCCAGCCAGCCGAAAGACAAGTCACTTGCAAGACCAACGGTATATTTTCAGACAGAGGTATGGATCACATACAACGTTTTGGCTTAGCAATGCATGATGCTTGAAATATGTTATCATCCAAAATAAAGTCAGAATGTGATATGATCAAGGAAGACAGCCAAACCATTTTTCTCATGCAAATAATCAGCCTCAGAATATTATGGGCATGCGTATGGATTTCAGTCTGCATATCAGTATGAAGTTTTGGATATAAGAAATCCAGTATTCTTCCACACGCTATCGAAAGAAATTTATGATGCAAGGCTCCTCAATTTCCTCAGCATGATATGTGAACAATTTCCCGCCCACGATACCCGGTCTTTCTTAGCAAGATACCTCGGTAAAAGCTTCTCACAGACGGAAATGAATTTTTCTCTATAAGCAAACCCGAGGAGAAGCTTCTCAAGTACGAAACTCAGGCTTCTCCAGCACAATAATCAGACCAAGCTTCGTGTGTAAGCTATAGAGCCTTCTTATGCACGATACCCCGACAAAAGATTTGAGCAGAAGTTAACAAGTCCTCCGCAGCAAGCTACTCGGATGGCTTCTCTTGTAAGCCATTCAGTCTGTGTCAGTATCATACTATTACACCATCCTTAGAGATTATCTGATGAGTTGCCAATATATGGAAGTATCGCTCAAGAATCAGACTCGCGACGTTTTTGTGAGAAGCACAAATCAGTCAAGGCATAGATCTTCAGAAATCAAGTGTTCGGTTACATATCTTTCCACATATATGGTGAGAATGTATCCCCGGACATGCTAGTTACTCGGATAGCTTTCAGCCCACGACACCTTGCCTTATTCAGTACGACACCGCATGTCGTAATTTAGTATTGCTACAAGAGATGACACAGTGAGGTGGCAGTATATGAAAGTGCAGTTCAAGGACCAGACTTGCAATAATTTTGTCAGAGGTACAATTTAGTCAAAACATATGCCTACCGCAAGGATCGAGTGTTCGGTGGCATATCCTTCTTATATATGGTGAGCATGCATCCTCAGTCATATCAGTCACTCATACAAGATGCGGCAAGGATCTAGCAGACATACCTAAGAAAAGTGAGGATTCAACAACATCATGAATCATGCAAAGGAAAATAAGCAGAGATACATCTCATGAATTACAAGGATCGACAAGATCTGGGGATGATATCACAGAATCAACAGACTTGACAATGCTCATCAAGGTCATTATTCCCGCAACTAACAAGGAGATGTCATAAAACCTTGTCACCTTCTTGTATATCGACCACATATATTTTTGATTTTTCCCATGTGGTCGATATACCTTGCCATCAAAAGCCGAACAATCAGCTCAGACCCGGTATACTCACTGACGGAATCAAGTACACGGTCTATCTATCAGGAAAAACATTTGTTCGTCAGCCCCTTGTCGGGCCAGTCTCAAGATGTAAATATTTGAGATATGACACAGCTATAACTCCATACACCGTTATTGTTGGGGAACGCGGTAATTTCAAAAAAAATACTACGATCACGCAAAATCTATCTAGGAGATGCATAACAACGAGAGGGGAGAGAGTGTCCACGTACCCTCGTAGACCGAAAGCGGAAGCGTTTCAATAACGTGGTTGATGTAGTCGAATGTCTTCACGATCCAACCGATCAAAGTACCAAACGTACGGCACCTCTGCATTCAGCACACGTTCAGCTCGATGACGTCCCTCATACTCTTGATCCAGTTGAGGACGAGGGTGATTTCCGTCAGCACGACGGCATGGCAACGGTGATGATGATGCTACTGGCGTAGGGCTTCGCCTAAGCTCTACGATGGTATGATCGACGTGTGTAACTGTGGAGGGGGGCACCGCACATGGTTGAGAGAGAAACTTGTGTGTTCTAGGGTTCCCCCTGCCCCCGTATATAAAGGAGCAAGGAGAGGCCGGCCGGCCCTCCTAGGCGCGCCCCCAATAGGGGAATCCTACTAGGACTCCAAGTCCTAGTAGGTTTCCACCAAGAGGGAGAGACGGGGAAGGAAGGAGAGGGAGAGGGAGAAGGAAAGGGGGCACCGCCCCCCCCTCCTAGTCCAATTTGGACCCAAGGGGGACGGGCACGCGGCCTGCCCTGGCCGCCCCTCTCTCTCTCCATTAAGGCCCATCGAGGCCCATTAGTTCCCCCGGGGGTTCCGATAACCCTCTCGCACTACGGTTTTATCCGAAACTTCTCCGGAACACTTCCGGTGTCCGAATATAGTCGTCCAATATATCGATATTTATGTCTCGACCATTTTGAGACTCCTCGTCACGTCCGTGATCTTATTCGGGACTCCGAACAAACTTCGGTCATCAAAAACACATAACTCATAATACATATCGTCATCGGACGTTAAGCGTGCGGACCCTACGGGTTCGAGAACTATGTAGACATGACCGAGACACATCTCCGGTCAATAAGCAATGGCAGAACCTGGATGCTCATATTGGCTCCTACATATTCTTCGAAGATCTTTTCGGTCAAACCGCATTACAACATACGTTGTTCCCTTTGTCATCTGTATGTACTTGCCCGAGGTTCGATCATCGGAATCATCATACCTAGTTCAATCTCTTTACCGGCAAGTCTCTATACTCGTTCCGTAATACTTCATCCCGCAACTAACTCATTAGTTACAATGCTTGCAAGGCTTATAGTGATGAGCATTACGAAGAGGGCCCAGAGATACCTCTCCAAAACACAGAGTGACAAATCCTAATCTTGATCTATGCCAACCCAACAAACACCTTCCGAGACACCTGTAGAGCACCTTTATAATCACCCATTTACGTTGTGATGTTTGGTAGCACACAAAGTGTTCCTTCGGTATTCAGGAGTTGCATAATCTCATAGTCTGAGGAACTTGTATAAGTCATGAAAAAAGCAGTAGCAATGAAACTGTAACGATCATAATGCTAAGCTAACGGATGGGTCATGTCCATCACATCATTCTCCTAATGATGTGATCCCGTTCATCAAATGACAACACATGTCTATGGTTAGGAAACATAACCATCTTTGATAAACGAGCTAGTCATGTAGAGGCATACTAGGGACAATATGTTTTGTCTATGTATTCACACATGTACTAAGTTTCCGGTTAATACAATTCTAGCATGAATAATAAACATTTATCATGAAATAAGGAAATAAATTATAACTTTATTATTGCCTCTAGGGCATATTTCCTTCAGTCTCCCACTTTCACTAGAGTCAATAATCTAGATTACATAGTAATGATTCTAACACCGATGGAGCTTTGGTGCTGATCATGTTTTGCTCATGGAAGAGGCTTAGTCAACGGGTCTGCAACATTCAGATCTGTATGTATCTTGCAAATCTCAATGTCCCCCTCTGACACTTGATGACGGATGGAATTGAAGTGTCTCTTGATGTGCTTGGTTCTCTTGTGAAATTTGGATTCCTTTGCTAAGGCAATTGCACCAGTATTGTCACAAAAGATTTACATTGGACCCGATGCACTAGGTATGACACCTAGATCAGATATGAACTCCTTCATCCAAACTCCTTCATTTGCTGCTTCCGAAGCAGCAATGTACTCTGCTTCACACATAGATCCTGCCACGACGCTTTGCTTGGAACTGCACCAACTAACAGCTCCTCCATTCAATAAAAATACATATCCGGTTTGCGACTTAGAGTCATCTGGATCAGTGTCAAAGCTTGCGTCGATGTAACCGTTTACGACGAGCTCTTTTTCACCTCCATAAACGAGAAACATATCCTTAGTCCTTTTCAGGTATTTCAGGATGTTCTCGACCGCTGTCCAGTGCTCCACTCTGGGATTACTTTAGTACCTCCCTGCTATGCTTATAGCAAGGCACACATCAGGTCTGGTACACAGCATTGCGTACATGATAGAACCTATGGTTGAAGCATAGGGAATGACTTTCATTTTCTCTCTATCTTCTGAAGTGGTCGGGCATTGAGTCTGACTCAACTTCACACCTTGTAACACAAGCAAGAATCCTTTTTTGACTAATCCATTTTGAACTTCTTCAAAACTTTATCAAGGTATGTGCTTTGTGAAAGTACAATTAAGCGTCTTGATCTATCTCTATAGATCTTGATGCCCAATATGTAAGCAGCTTCACCGAGTTCTTTCATAGAAAAACTCTTATTCAGGTATCCCTTTATGCTATCCAGAAATTCTATATCATTTCCAATCAACAATATGTCATCCACATATAATATTAGAAATGCTATAGAGCTCCCACTCACTTTCTTGTAAATACAGGTTTCTCCAAAAGTCTGTATAAAACCATATGCTTTGATCACACTATCAAAGCGTATATTCCAACTCCGAGAGGCTTGCACCAGTCCATAAATGGATTGCTGGAGCTTGCACACTTTGTTAGCACCCTTTGGATCGACAAAACCTTCTGGTTGCATCATATACAACTCTTCTTTAAGTAATCCATTCAAGAATGTTGTTTTGACATCCATCTGTCAAACTTCATAATTATAAAATGCGGCAATCGCTAACATGATTTAGACAGACTTAAGCATCGCTACGAGTGAGAAAGTCTCATTGTAGTCAACTCCTTGAACTTGTCAAAAACCTTTCGCAACAAGTCAAGCTTTGTAGACAGTAAAACTACCGTCTGCGTTAGTCTTCTTCTTGAAGATCCATTTATTTTCTGTGGCTTGCCGATCATCGGGCAAGTCCACCAAAGTCCGCACTTTGTTCTCATACATGGATCCCATCTCAGATTTCATGGCCTCAAGCCATTTAGCGGAATCTGGGCTCATCATCGCTTCTTCATAGTTCATAGGTTCACCATGGTCTAGTAACATGACTTCCAGAACAGGATTACTATACCACTCTGGTGCAGATCTTACTCTAGAAGACCTACATGCTTCAGTGGTAACTTGATCTGAAGTTTCATGATTATCATCATTAAATTCCTCATTTATTGGTGTAGGAATCACTAGAACTTATTTCTGTTATGAACTACTGTCCAATAAGGGAGAAGGCACAATTACCTCATCAAGTTCTACTTTCCTCCCATTCACTTCTTTCGAGAGAAACTCCTTCACTAGAAAGGATCCATTTTTAGCAACAAAGATCTTGCCTTCGGATCTGTGATAGAAGGTGTACCCAACAGTTTCCTTTGGGTATCCTATGAAGACGCACTTCTCCGATTTGGGTTCGAGCTTATCAGGTTGAAGCTTTTTCACATAAGCATCGCAGCCCCAAACTATCAGAAATGAAAACTTTGGTTTCTTACCAAACCATAGTTCATAAGGCGTCGTCTCAACGGATTTTGATGGTGCCCTATTTCAAGTGAATGCAACCGTATCTAAAGCATAACCCCAAAACGATAGCAGTAAATCAGTAAGAGACATCATAGATCGCACCATATACAATAAACTACGGTTACGACGTTCGGACACACCATTTCGCTGTGGTGTTCCAGGTGGCGTTAACTGTGAAACTATCCCATGTTGTTTAAAATGAAGACCAAACTCGCAAGTCAAATATTCTCCTCCACGATCAAATTGTATAAACTTTATTTTCTTGTTACGATGATTTTCCACTTCACTCTAAAATTCTTTGAGCTTTTCAAATGTTTCAGACTTATGCTTCATTAAGTAGATATAACCATATCTGCTCAAATCATCTGTGAAGGTAAGAAAATAATGATACCCGCCACGAGCCTCAACACTCATTGGACCGCATACATCAGTATGTATTATTTCCAATAAGTCAGTAGCTCGTTCCATTGTTCCGGAGAACGGAGTTTTAGTCATCTTACCCATGAGGCACGGTTTGCAAGCACTAGGTGATTCATAATCAAGTGATTCCAAAAGTCCATCAGCATGGAGTTTCTTCATGCGCTTTACAGCGATATGACCCAAACGGCAGTGCCACAAATAAGTTGCACTATCATTATCAACTTTGCATCTTTTGGCTTCAATATTATGAATATGTGCATCATCACTATCGAGATTCAACAAAAATAGACCACTCAGCAAGGGTGCATGACCATAAAAGATATTACTCATATAAATAGAACAACCATTATTCTGTGATTTTAATGAATAACCATCTCGCATCAAACAAGATCCAGATTTAATGTTCATACTCAACACTGGCACCAAATAACAATTATTCAGGTCTAAAACTAATCCCGATGGTAGATGTAGAGGTAGCGTGCCTACGTGAAAGTGCGTTATATCGACTAGAGAGGGGGGGTGAATAGGCGATTTTTATGAATTCTTCACTGAGGAATTTGCTGGTGAGGAAATTCCTTAGCGAAGAACTACTTGTAGCGGAATAAGTACTCAGAAGTAAACATAACAGGATACAAACATAGTCATCATGATGAAATGAGGACAAGCACAGAGTACAAAAAGCGTAAACACAAGATAACAAGATGAAGACACACAGACTGAAGAAATTGAACTAAGGAATTTGTGAAAGTCTTCGGTCAAAGTCTTCAAGCACAGATATGAACAACATTCAACACAGTAATGAGGAAATGAAAGGGTTGAGGAGATAGAACCAGTTAGTTGGTGAAGACAATGATTTGGTAAACCAGTTCCAACTGCTGTCTCAGTTGTACGTCCGGTTGGAGCGGTTGAGTATTTAAACTCGAGGACACGCAGTCCCGGACACCCAGTCTCTGAGCCGCAACTCAGGACACCCAGTCCTCACCGTATTCTCCTTGAACTAAGACCACGCAGGTCTCGTCCAATCACTCGTGGTAAGTCGTCAGGTGACTTCCAAATCTTCACAGACTTGGTCACTCGGCAATCCACAATTCCTCTTGGATGCTCTAGACCTTGACGCCTAACCGTCTGGAAGAAGCACAGTCTTCAAAGGTAACAAGCGTCGGATCCACGCGGGATCAATTTCTTCAGTGATACTCAATCACTTTGGGTTTGTGGGGGTTTGGTTTTGGATTTTCCTCACTTGATGATTTTCGCTCAAAGTCCTCGAAGGATGGGTTGCTCTCAAATGACAAGTGTCAAGTTCCCTCGGAGCAGCCAACCAACTAGTGGTTATAGGGGGCGGCTATTTATAGCCTAGGGAGCAGCCTGACATGATAATACATAAATGCCCTCCAATGATATGATCGTTAGGTGGATAAGATATTTTGGACAGCCGGCGCGCAGCACAGCAACGGTCGGAATTTTGACTCTCAAATTCCTCAGGGCTATCATGTTCCTCACTGTGTAGGCAATTCGCACTGGCGAATTCCTAACTCCTCAGTCAGAGCAAAGTCATCAGTGACCAGAAGAACTGCATCTCTGTCACTGAAGAAATTGACTGAACTGTATGAGATTTCCAATGGCTTCACTCGAAGGGATTGGTAGGTGTAGGATTTTGAGTTGAGCATCACATGGAAATTTTTCCTTAGTATTTCCTCGACCCCCTTTAACAGTACGGTGTTTCCTATGACTCAAGAAAGAGAAAATGAAACTACGAAAACAAAAGTCTTCACGCTTCATGTTCCTCGAATGAATATCAAGTCTTCAAGGTCACACCAATTTCTTCACTTTCAAAGTCTTCAGAAAGTCTTCAGAATATCAAAGTCTTCAGTCGAAGAACTTCATTTTTAGGGGTCGACTTTCTCTGTAAATATCAAACTCCTCATAGACTTATAGACCTGTGTACACTCACAAACGCATCAGTCCCTTAACCTATAAGTCTTCAATACACCAAAATCACTAAGGGGCACTAGATGCACTTACACTACGGCGATCACATCGACTTTGGAACCATTTCCCATGCGCATCGTCACCTCGTCCTTAGCCAATCTTTGTTTAAGCCGTAGCCCCTGTTTCGAATTGCAAATATGAGCAACAGAGCCAGTATCAAATACCCAGGTGCTACTACGAGCATTAGTAAGGTACACATCAATAACATGTATCTCAAATATACCTTTCGCTTTGCCATCCTTCTTATCCGCCAAATACTTGGGGCAGTTCCGCTTCCAGTGACCAGTCCATTTGCAGTAGAAGCACTCAATTTCAGGCTTAGGTCAAGACTTGGGTTTCTTCTCTTGAGCAACTTTCTTATTGTTCTTATTGAAGTTCCCCTTCTTCCCTTTGCCCTTTTTCTTGAAACTAGTGGTCTTGTTGACAATCAATTCTTGATGCTCCTTCTTGATTTCTACCACCGCCGCCTTTAGCATTGCGAAGAGCTCGGGAATAATCTTGTTCATCCCTTGCATATTATAGTTCATCACGAAGCCTTTGTAGCTTGGTGGCAGTGATTGAAGAACTCTGTCGATGACACTATCATTAGGAACTCTATCAATGACACTATGATTAGGAAGATTAACTCGCAGCTGAGTCAAGTGGTTATGGTACCCAGACATGAGTATGTCTTCACTGACAAGACTATTCTCCTCCATTTTGTAGCTATAGAACTTGTTGGAGACTTCATATCTCTCAACTCGGGCATTTGCTTGAAATATTAAATTCAAATCTTGGAACATCTCATATGCTCCATGACATTCAAAACATATTTGAAGTCCCGATTCTAAGCCGTAAAGCATGGCACACTGAACTATCGAGTAGTCATCAGCTTTGCTTTGCCAGATGTTCTTAACGTCATCAGTAGCATCTGCAGCAGGCCTGGCACCCAACGGTTCTTTCAGGATGTAATTCTTTTGTGCAATAATGAGGATAATCCTCAAGTTACGGACCCAGTCCATGTAGTTGCTGCCATCATCTTTCAACTTATCTTTCTCTAGGAATGCATTAAAATTCAAAGGAATGGTAGCACGGGCCATTGATCTACAATAACATAGACATGCAAAATAACTATCAGGACTAAGTTCATTGTAAATTAAAGTTCAATTAATCATATTACTTAAGAACTCCCACTTAGATAGACATCACTCTATTCATCTAAATGATCACGTGATCCAAATAAACTAAACCATGTCTGATCATCACGTGAGATGGAGTAGTTTTCAATGGTGAACATCACCATGTTGATCATATCTACTATATGATTCACGTTCAACCTTTCGGTCTCAGTGTTCCAAGGCCATATCTGCATATGCTAGGCTCGTCAAGTTTAACCCGAGTATTCTGCTTGTGCAAAACTAGCTTGCACCCATTGTATGTGAACGTAGAGCTTATCACACCCGATCATCACGTGGTGTCTCGGCACGACCAACTGTAGCAACGGTGCATACTCAGGGAGAACACTTGTACCTTGAAATTTAGTAAGGGATCATCTTATGATGCTACCGCCGTACTAAGCAAAATAATATTCATAAAAGATAAACATCACATGCAATCAAAATATGTGACATGATATGGCCATCATTATCTTGTGCTCATGATCTCCATCACCGAAGCATCATCATGATCTCCATCGTCACCTGCGCGACACCTTGATCTCCATCGTAGCATCGTTGTCGTCTCGTCAACTATTGATACTACGAGTATTGCTACCGCTTAGTGATAAATTAAACAACTACATGACGATTGCATTGCATACAATAAAGCGACAACCATATGGCTCCTGCTAGTTGCCGATAACTTTGTTACAAAACATGATCATCTCATACAACAATTTACATCACATCATGCCTTGACCATATCACATCACAGCAAGCCCTGCAAAAACAAGTTAGACGTCCTCTAATTTGTTCTTGCAAGTTTTACATGGCTGCTACGGGCTTCTAGCAAGAACCGTTCTTACCTACGCATCAAAACCACGACGATTTTTCGTCAAGTGTGATGTTTTAACCCTCAACAAGGACCGGCCATAGTCAAACTCGATTCAACTAAAGTTGGAGAAACAGACACCTACCAGCCACCTTTGTGCAAAAGCACGTCGGTAGAACCATTCTCATGAACACGGTCATGTAATGTCGGTCTAGGCCGCTTCATCCAACAATATCACCGAAACAAAGTAAGACGTTGGTGGTAAGCAGCATGACTATTATCGCCCACAAATCTGTGTGTTCTACTCATGCATATAACATTTACGCATAGATCTGGCTCGGATGCCACTGTTGGGGAATGCGGTAATTTGAAAAAAATTCCTACGATCACGCAAGATCTATCTAGGAGATGCATAGCAACGAGAGGGGAGAGTGTGTCCACGTACCGTCGTAGACCGAAAGCGAAAACATTTCAATAACGCGGTTGATGTAGTCGAACGTCTTTGCGACCCAACCGATCAAAGTACCGAACGTATGGCACCTCCGCGTTCAGCACACGTTCAGCTCGATGACGTCCCTCTTACTCTTGATCCAGTTGAGGATGAGGGTGACTTCCATCAGCACGACGGCGTGGCGATGGTGATGATGATGCTACTAGTGCAAGGCTTTGCCTAAGCTCTACGATGGTATGATCGAGGTGTGTAACTATGGAAGGGGTCACCACACATGGTTGGGAGAGAAACTTATGTGTTATAGGGTGCCCCCTGCCCCTGTATATAAAGGAGCAAGGGGAGGCCGGCTGGCCCTCCTAGGCGCGCCCCCAATAGGGGAATCCTACTAGGACTCCAAGTCCTAGTAGGTTTCCACCAAGAGGGAGAGAGGGGGAAGGAAGGAGAGGGAGAGTGAGAAGGAAAGGGGGCGCCGCCCTCCTCCTAGTCCAATTCAGACCCAAGGGGGAGGGTGCACGCGGCCTACCCTGCCCGCCCCTCTCTCTCTCTCCACTAAGGCCCATCGTGGCCCATTAGTTCCCCCGGGGGTTCCGATAACCCTCCGGCACTCCAGTTTTATCCGGAGCATCTCCGGAACACTTCCTGTGTCCGAATATAGTATTCCAATATATCAATATTTATGTCTCGACCATTTCGAGACTCCTCGTCACGTTTGTGATCTTAGCCGGGACTCCGAACAAACTTTGGTCATCAAAAACACATAACTCATAGTACATATCGTCATTGAACGTTAAGCGTGGGACCCTACGGGTTCGAGAACTATGTAGACATAACCGAGACACATCTCCGGTCAATAACCAATAGCGGAACATAGATTCTCATATTGGCTCCTACATATTCTTCGAAGATCTTTATCGGTCAAACCGCATAGCAACATACGTTGTTCCCTTTGTCATTGGTATGTTACTTGCCCGAGGTTCGATCGTCGGTATCATCATACCTTGTTCAATCTCATTACCGGCATGTCTCTTTACTCATTCCGTAATACTTCATCCCGCAACTAACTCATCGCTTACAATGCTTGCAAGGCTTATAGTGATGAGCATTACCGAGAGGGCCCAGAGATACCTCTCCGAAACATGGAGTGACAAATCCTAATCTCGATCTATGCCAACCCAACAAACACCTTCCGAGACACCTGTAGAGCACCTTTATAATCACCCATTTACGTTGTGACGTTCGGTAGCACACAAAGTGTTCCTTCGGTATTCGGGAGTTGCATAATCTCATAGTCCGAGGAACTTGTATAAGTCATGAAGAAAGCAGTAGCAATGAAACTGTAGCGATCATAATGCTAAGCTAACGGATGGGTCATGTCCATCACATCATTCCTTTTTCTATTCTACCCTGAATGGCACTTTGTGAAGGAAGTGTCAATTATATTTTCCCTAGTGGCTCCCTAGATTTTTGGGAATGCTTATATATCAAAATCATTGCCTCATGCACAAATTCAACCTCATTTGCTTAGCCAATCTTCCTCAATGATTTTTCAAAGTTTCTGTCAGACAGAAGGCATTGTGAAGGAAGTACTAGCTAGGTGTATCCAAATGAGTTGAACTTTCGCACAATCCTTCATGTGCTCATATTAACCCCCTCCACCCATTTGCAGCCCCATCCAATCATCTATGTGAGCACAGGACCAAATCTTTGATTCTGGCAATATTTTCAGGTTGTGAAGAAAGGGTATTTTATATTGCTTCAAAAATCCTGATAAATTACCAGATCATGCCCTTACGCATAAAACATCTCTCCACCCAATTTGGGATCATTTCATTGAGCCATTTGATCACCAAAAGTATTCCAAGTTTCTGGACAAGAATGATGTTTGTGAAGCAAGTACCATTTTGGTGAACCCATTTGGTATGAGCTTTTTACAGCATCTTTATATGTCCATGTCATGAGGCTTTGCCCAATGTCAGCCCAAGTTGCTTCTCCATCATCCAAATCAAGTTTCTGGACCAAATTTGCACTTACAAAGTGATACGTCTCTGTCGTATCTATAAATTCCATGCCAACATTATTCAACTTTCATATACTTTTGGCAACTTTTTATACTATTTTTAGGACTAACATATTGATCTAGTGCCCAGTGCCAGTTCATGTTTGTTGCATGTTTTATGTTTCGCAGAAACCCCATATCAAACGGAGTCCAAACGGGATAAAAACGGACGGAGAATATTTTTGGAATATTTATATTTTTTGGGAAGAAAAATCAACGCGAGACGGTTCCCGAGGGGCCACAAGGCAGGGGGCGTGCCCCAGGGGGTGGGCACGCCCCTGACCCTCGTGGGCACCCCGTAAGGCGGTTGATGCTCTTCTTTGGCCGCAAGAAAGCTCATTTTTGGAGAAAAATCTTGGTGAAGGTTTTAATCCAATCGGAGTTACGGATCTCTGGATATATAAGAAACAGTGAAAGGGCAGAATCGGGGAGCGCAGAAATAGAGAGAGATAGAGAGATAGATCCAATCTCGGAGGGGCTCTCGCCCTTCCCACGCCATGGAGACCATGGACCAGAGGGGAAACCCTTCTCCCATCTAGGGAGAAGGTCAAGGAAGAAGAAGAAGAAGGGGGGCTCTCTCCCCCTCGCTTCCGGTGGCGCCGGAACACCGCCGGGGGCCATCATCATCACCGCGATCTACACCAACACTGCGATCATCTTCACCAACATCTCCATCACCTTCCCCCATTTATATTTAGTGGTCCACTCTCCCACAACCCATTGTACCCTCTACTTGAACATGGTGATTTATGCTTCATATTATTATCCAATGATGTGTTGCCATCCTATGATGTCTGAGTAGATTTTTGTTGTCCCAACGGTAATTGGTGAATTGCTATGATTGGTTTAATTTGCTTGTGGTTATGTTGCTGTCCTATTGTGCCCTCCGTGTCGCGCAAGCGTGAGGGATTCCCGCTGTAGGGTGTTGCAATATGTTCATGATTCGCTTATAGTGGGTTGCTTGAGTGATAGAAGCATAAACCCGAGTAAGGGGGTTGTGGCGTATGGGATAAAGGGGACTTGATGCTTTAATGCTATGGTTGGGTTTTACCTTAATGATCTTTAGTAGTTGCGGATGCTTGCTAGAGTTCCAATCGTAAGTGCATATGATCCAAGAAGAGAAAGTATGTTAGCTTATGCCTCTCCCACATAAAACTTGCTATCGGTCTAGTAACGTAGTCAATTTCTTAGGGACAATTTCACAACTCCTACCACCAATTTTCCACACTCGCTATACTTACTTTATTGCTTATTTATCTAAACAGCCCCTAGTTTATATTTATGTGCTCTTTATATTCTTGCAAACCTATCCAACAACACCTACAAAGTACTTCTAGTTTCATACTTGCTCTAGGTAAAGCGAACGTCAAGCAGGCGTAGAGTTGTATCGGTGGTTGATAGAACTTGAGGGAATATTTGTTATACCTTTAGCTCCTCGTTGGGTTCGACACTCTTACTTATCGAAAGAGGCTACAATTGATCCCCTATACTTGTGGGTTATTAAGACCTTTTTCTGGAGCCGTTGCCGGGGAGTCATAGCGTGGGGTGAATATTCTCGTGTGTGCTTGTTTGCTTTATCACTAAGTAATTTTTATTTGTTGTTCTTAGTTGTTTTCTATTTAGTTATGGGTAGGAAATGCAAAATACCAAAAAGTTAGTTGTACCTACTACACCAATGGTTGAAGAACCACTCAAAATCTATCACAGTCCTGAAGCTTTTTACTTGGATCATCTTCGATCCCTATGTGCTCGTGCTGAAACCCCAACTAGCTTAGTTGAGGGCAAATCTTTAGATGAGCATGCTTGTTATGTGCGACACCTCTTATCTCAAAAAGGGAAACTTTTATTGGATCAAATTCATCGTTTGCAATGCTATGCTTGGAATTTATGTGAAATATATTATTTTACTTGTTGTTCTGAAGACCCTAAGAAACACCTTCCCTACCAATGTGAGTTTAGTGATAATGGAATTGTATCTTCGTATGCTAAGGGTGTTTATAATTACTATGATGTTCAACAAATTGAAGAATTTGTTGCTTTTAAGGGTGCTTATGAAATTGCTTCTTTGATTGGAAAGTATGATGCTACTCTTTACAAATTTGAAAATTTTGCCATACTTAAATATTGTTATGATAATTATGCTTCTAATGCCTATCTTAAACCATATATTGAGGACTCCTCCGCTGTCCAAGAAGAGACTAATATTTTGCAGGAGTCTATGGAAGAAGAAATTGATGAAACTGTGAGCTCATTGGATGAAAAAGATGAGGAGGAGAGCGAAGAACAAAAGGAGGAAGAGTAGATTGATCACCCATGCCCGCCTTCTAATGAGAGTAACTCTTCAACTCATACATTGTTTAATTTCCCTTCGTGCTTACCGAAGGATGATTGCTATGATGATTGTTATGATCCCGTTGATTCTCTTGAAATACCCCTTTTTGATGATGCTTGCTATGCTTGTGGCCATGATGCCAATATGAATTATGCTTATGGAGATGAACTTGCTATATTTCCTTATGTTAAACATGAAATTGTTGCTATTGCACCCACGCATGATAGTCCTATTATCTTTTTGAATTCTCCCGACTACACTATATCGGAGAAGTTTGTGCTTGTTAAGGATTATATTGATGGGTTACGTTTTACTATTAGGCATGATGATTTTGATATATATAATATGCATGTGCTTGCTGCTCCTACTTGCAATTATTATGAGAGAGGAACTATATCTCCACCTCTCTATGTTTCCCACATGATAAAACTGCAAGAAACTGTTTATACTATGCATTGGCCTTTACTACGTGTGCATGAATTGTTCTTTTATGACATGCCGATGCATAGGAAGAGAGTTAGACTTCGTTGTTGCATGACATATGTTACATTGTGCTCACTACTAAATTAAAAATCATTGTTAATTAAAATTGGCTTTGATATACATTGGGATCCGGGTGGATCCATTACTTGAGCACTATATGCCTAGCTTAATGGCTATAAAGAAAGCACTGCCATGGAGACAACCCGCAAGTTTTAGAGAGTCATTTATTTCTGTTGAGTACTTTTATATAGTCTAAAAACAAAAAAAATAAAGAGGGGAACCCAAACTTTTCAAAAAGGAAAGTGAAAGTGAGAAAGACAAGCATTGTTGAAGTGGGAGAGCTCCTTGAACTTTCTTCATGCTCACGGAAACTTTGTGAATCTTAATTACAGAAATTTTTCAACAAAAATAATTATCCCCTTGTACAATTCCATTGTATAATAAAATAATGTGCCAAGTTTTGCCTTTAGGATGTTTACAATGCTTGTTGGTTTGTGCGGTGCAGGATAGAAACTTTGGTTGTAGTGCACGATTTTACATTTTTTACTGGAACGTCAGACAGTTCTGAAACTTTTTGCACTGTATTTCTATACAAAGTTTTTATTTTTCCTAATTTTTGCAGAATATTTGGGGTAACATAAGTATGGTGAATGTTCATATTGCTACAGACTGTTCTGTTTTTGACAGATTCTGTTTTTGATGCATAGTTTGCTTGTTTTGATGAAACTATCAATTTCTATCAGTGGAATAAGCCATGGAAAAGTTATATTACAGTAGACCCAATGCAAAAACAAAATATGAATTCGTTTGCAACAGTACTTAGAGTAGTGATTTGCTTTATTATACTAACGGATCTTACCGAGTTTTCTGTTGGAGTTTTGTGTGGATGAAGTGTTCGAAGATCGAGGAGGTCTCGATGTGAGAAGAAGGAGGAGAGGCAAGAGCTCAAGCTTGGGGATTCCCAAGGCACCACAAGCAAATATTCAAGGAGACTCAAGCGTCTAAGCTTGGGGATGCCCCGGAAGTCATCCCATCTTTCTTCAACAAGTATCGATATGTTTTCGGATTCGTTTCATTCATGTGATATGTGCAAATCTTGGATCGTCTTTTTCATTTAGTTTTCACTTTTCTTTTATGCACCATGCTGGTATGAGATAGTCCTTGGTTGATTTATAGAATGCTCTTTGCACTTCACTTATATCTTTTGAGTATGGCTTTATAGAATGCTTCATGTGCTTCACTTATATCGTTTGAAGTTTGGATTGCCTGTTTCTCTTCACATAGAAAACCGCCATTTGTAGAATGCTCTTTTGCTTCACTTGTATTTGTTAGAGCGTGGGCATATCTTTTGTAGAAATAATTGAACTCTCTTGCTTCACTTATATCTATTTAGAGAGATGACAGGAATTGGTCATTCACATGGTTAGTCATAAAACCCTACATAAAACTTGTAGATCACTGAATATGATATGTTTGACTCCTTGCAACTGTTTTGCGATATGAAGATGATGATATTAGAGTCATGCTATTGGGTAGTTGTGGATTAGTAGAAACAATTGTGTTGAGGTTTGTGATTCCCGAAGCATGCACGTATGGTGAACCGTTATGTGATGAAGTCGGAGCATGATTTATTTTTTGATTGTCATCCTTTGTGTGGAGGTCGGGATCGCGCGATGGTTAAATCCAACCAACCCTTCCCCTAGGAGCATGCGTGTAGTACTTTGTTTCGATGGCTAATAAATTTTTGCAATAAGTATGTGAGTTCTTTATGACTAATGTGAGTCTGGATTATACGCACTCTCACCCTTCCATCATTGCTAGCCTCTTTAGTACTATGCATTGCCCTTTCTCACCTCGAGAGTTGGTGCAAACTTCGCCGGTACATCCAAACCCCGTGATATGATACGCTCTATCACACATAAGCCTCCTTATATCTTCCTCAAAATAGCCACCATACCTACCTATAATGGCATTTCCATAGCCATTCCGAGATATATTGCCATGCAACTTCCATCATCATCATTACATGACATGTGAATTCATTGTCATATCACTTTGCATGGTCATAAGATAGCTAGCATGATGTTTTTATGGCTTGTCCATTTTTTGATATGTTTGCTATGCTAGATCATTGCACATCCCGGTACACCGTCGAACGCATTCATATAGTCATATCTTTGTTCTAGATATCGAGTTGTAATATTGAGTTGTAAGTAAATAAAAGTGTGATGATCATCATTATTAGAGCATTGCCCCCGTGAAGAAAGGATGATGGAGACTATGATTCCCCCACAAGTCGGGATGAGACTCCGGACTTTATGAAAAATAAAAGAGGCCAAAGAAGCCCAAACAAAAAAAAGAGGCCAAAGAAGCCCACTAAAATAAATAATAATAATAATAATAATGATAAAGAGAAAATAAAAAATGATGAGAGAAAAAGAGAGAAGGGGCAATGATACTATCCTTTTACCACACTTGTGCTTCAAAGTAGCACCATGTTCTTCATAGAGAGAGTCTCCTATGCTTTCACTTTCATATACTAGTGTGAATTTTCATTATAGAACTTGGCTTGTATATTCCGATGATGGGCTTCCTCAAATGCCCGAGGTCTTCATGAGTGTCGATGTCAAAACCGGCGGATCTCGGGTAGGGGGTCCCGAACTGTGCGTCTAGGCGGATGGTAACAGGAGACAAGGGACACGATGTTTTTACCCAGGTTCGGGCCCTCTCGATGGAGGTAAAACCCTACTCCTGCTTGATTGATATTGATGATATGGGTAGTACAAGAGTGGATCGACCACGAGATCAAGGAGGCTAAACCCTAGAAGCTAGCCTATGGTATTATTGTTGTTGTCCTATGGACTAAAACCCTCCGGTTTATATAGACACCGGAGAGGGCTAGGGTTACATAGAGTCGGTTACAATGGTAGGAGATCTACATATCCGTATCGCCAAGCTTGCCTTCCACGCCAAGGAAAGACCCATCCAGACACGGGACGAAGTCTTCAATCTTGTATCTTCATAGTCTTGGAGTCCGGCCGATGATGATAGTTCGGCTATCCGGACACCCCCTAGTCCAGGACTCCCTCAGTAGCCCCTGAACCAGGCTTCAATGATGACGAGTCCGGCGCGCATATTGTCTTCGGCATTGCAAGGCGGGTTCCTCCTCCGAATAATTCATAGAAGATTGTGAACACCAGGATAGTGTCCGGCTCTGTAAAATAAATTCCACATACCACCGTAGAGAGAATAATATTTACACAAGTTCAATCTGCTGACGTATTCTATGGTGTGACGTCACACCACAACCAAGCCTTTACTCGAATCGTTTTTATTATACCACCTCCGCGAGTTTAGGGAAGCGGTTTCCTTGGCACGTCTTGTCGAAGCAGAGATCGTGTTCCCCTTATTCTAGGATTCCCATCAATACGGACGTGGGTAACCCAACCGCGCCATTGATTGCGGTGCTTGGGAGATAAGCGAGTTTTACCAGGCCGGTGGGGACGCATAGTTTCATTCGTCCATATATAAGGGGATAAGGATCCACCTTTTTTACCTACGCCTTCTTCCTCCTTTGCTTATCCATCTCCGCGCACTCGAGCTCCAGCGCCCAAGTCCGCACATCTCACCTCGACCTTCTCCAGCCATGTCCGGAGTGGGAGGCAAGTGGATGGCCTCCTCCGTTACGGAGGGGCACATCAAGAAGTTGTGCAGCGCCAGATATCTGTCCAGCGACATCACGCACCGGCTCCCCGACGAGGGGCAGCTCATCCCCACCCTCTGGCCCCATGAGAGGGTGGTATTCCTTCCCCATTTCCTCCGCGGACTGGGCTTCCCACTCCACCCCTTTGTCCGGGGGCTCATGTTCTACTACGGCCTGGATTTCCATGATCTGGCCCCGAATTTCATCCTCAATATCTCGGCGTTTATCGTCGTGTGTGAGGCCTTCCTCTGCATCCGGCCCCACTTCGGCTTGTGGCTAAAGACCTTCAATGTCAAGCCGAAGGTTGTGAAGGGCAGCCAAGCAGAGTGCGGAGGCGCCACGGTGGGCAAAATGCCCAACGTCACTTGGCTCGAGGGAGCCTTCGTGGAAACCATCAAAGGGTGGCAATCGGGGTGGTTCTACATCACTGAGCCGCGTGACCCTAAATGGGCAGCGGCCCCCGAATTCAGATCTGGCATCCCCATGCGGCTCACCTCCTGGAAAGAGAAGGGCCTGCTATGGGGTAGTTCGGAAGAGCTGACCGGACTCCAGTCATGTCTCCAAACCCTGGTGAACAAGAAGCTCAAGCTTGTCAACGTGATCCAGGTCATGCTCGTCCGTCGAATTCTCCCCTGCCAACAACGGGACTTCAATTTGTGGGAGTTTGATCCGGCACAGCACCAGACCTTGAGCGGGCTCTTCGACACTACGTACGAAGATGCCTGGAGGGTGCTGTTCAAGGGCGCCGAAGCTCCTGCATCCGCTACCGAAGATCGCGGATTCAGCTCGCAACGTCCAGGTGGCGAGGTAAGCCATGCTATCCTTTATGGGACACTTGCTCTTCATGTTTTGACTTTATGCAGGATCTAAACTCCCAACACCTTTAACAGGCCTGGCAAGCGACATTCGGACAGTTTAACTGTCCGGCTCCCCTTCCAGAAGACCCAGCGGATGCCCGTCTAACAGGGCTGCTGGTCCCGGCACTTTACGTAGTGCCGGAGAAGAAGGCCAAGACGAAGGCCACGGGAACCCGAAGGAGTTCCCGGCGTCAGGTGGTATCGGATTCATCGTCCGATGACTCCAAGGCGGACTCCTCCCACAAGGACGAGGAGGAGAAGAAAGAAGCCTCTCCCCCAGCAGGGGGAGAGAAGAAGAGGAAGGCCTCCCCAACGAGGGAGGCCGAAGGGTCCAAGAAGGGAAGGACCCTTCCCCCGGACTGTTCCGCCAACGTCGGCGACAGCGACGAGGAGTGGCCCTCAAGGGCCAAGCCCCTGGCGAGATCGTAAGTATCCGGACTCCCGAATAACTTCATGATTTTTCTTTTTTCCACACGGTGTCTTTCTAATGCCGCATGCAACCCTGCAGTCCGCCCAAGGACGATCTTCCCGCTTCGTCGAGCGGGTCCCTGGGTACGTCGGATGTGGATAGTACTTCACTTCCGACCGCCTCCACCCCCCATGACGCCGACGACGCCGAGGTGGGATACCAGAGAGGGACCCACCCAGAGGAGGAGGCCCCGGAGGTACCATAGGGCAACCTCCCGGACTTCGTACCGGACTCCGCACCGGAACCTGCAGTGGTTCCAGAGTCCGGCGGGCGGCCCCTTCGTAAGAAGGGCAAGACTGTGACGCCAGCGGCCTCCGTCCAACCAGAGGCGCCGGATAACTTGCTGGAGGCGCTCAACGGCGCTTCCATGAAGAGGAACACCGCATTGTCATGAGTGCGGTGATTCAGAAGGTTCAGCTCGCCAAAAGCGGGCTGACCGAGGCCTGCAGCAGCCTTCTAACAGGCTTTGAGGTAAGGATCTTAATATATGTAAAATAGTACTGTATAGACAGTAGCCCCTGATGCTCGGTTCGGTGTTCGGAAAAAAAAGCCGGACTGAGGATCTAAAAAGATATACGCAGGAGTCTTAAAAAATATGTCAATATGGGATTGCAGGCTGCGCTGCTGACCTCTGCCCCACTGACTGCGGAGGTCAATGCTTTGAAGCAAAGCCTCGAGCGGTCTGAGAGTGAGCTCGGCCGTGCCAAGAAGCAGCTCGAGGACAAGGAAGGTGAGTAACACCTTATTAAATTTGTACCTTACAGAAAAGGATTTGGTTGCAAGAGAAATGATAAGGATAACGTGGGTACTCCAGGGGCCACGAACGAGGTGGTGAGCCTGAAGGAGGCGGTGTCCGCGGCCGAATGTGATGCGGCCGCGGAGCGTGCTGGGCGAGAGAAGCAGGAGGCGCGGGTGGCGGAGGTACAGCAAGAGCTCCAGGCTCTCATGGAAAAACATGAGACTTTGGAGCGTGACTCGAAGACTTGAGAGTCCGAGCTTGCATCAGCTCTTGAGAGTGCCAAAGCCGCTAAGGACGAAGCCCACAAGGCCCTCCAGGAAATCGAGGCGTTGAAGAAAATAGTAGCGGGTAAGGCATTTTTTATGCAAAGCAAGCATGTGAATGTAAATTACCTATTACTTACCCGAATTCGGAGCTCTCCAGGAGCGTTCCCAGATCTTCCCCACAGCGTGTCCGATGCTGCCGCTTTCTACAGGGCCGAGGAGGGGAGCTCGACGGAGAAGGTCTTCTGGTCTCAGTATGCTGAGGCCGGACATCCGGTGCCCCTTAGCGACCAGCTGAAGCAGCTGGTCGAACTCCACAAGGTGGCCGAACAGGCCATGAAGGGCCTCATAGTTCGGCTGTGGCCCAAGGAGGCCATACCTGGGAGCTACTTCGGCCTGGTGCGGCGGCTGGTGGATGCTTGTCCATGGGTTGAAGTCATCAAGCACTCCGCCTGCATTGAAGGTGCCCGTCGGGCCCTTTCCCGTGCTAAGGTGCACGGGGCAAGATGGACGCTGAGAAGCTTGTGACGGACGCGCCACCGCCGGCCAAGGAGTATCGCACACCCGAGATGTATTATAAGGGTGTCCTGAAGGGTGCCCACATTATTGCGGGTGAGTGCTCCAAAGATGTAATATTTGAGTAGACTCGCATTTTGTTATCCTGTGCGTTGAAAACTTTGTTCATATGCGCTAAGCAACGCTTGTTGATTTAAAATATTACCTTCTGTGCGGCCATTTATCAAATCTGAGAGATGGCAAATCGTCGGCTTCAGCCCCCATGCCACGAGTGCTGGGGTGTTCGGGATAAACTTGAGCGCTCTTGTTCCCATTTTTGGGTCCATCTAGGGAGGCGCTCAACACAACAAACAAGGCAACCGGACTTATAGTGCTTGAACACTCTCACTTAGCCATAGAATTCTATAATTTTAAATTTTAGCGAAGCCCCTAGTGTTTGGAAGACCAAGTTCGGGGCGCTATCCACGCCTGTGACGGACGAAGCCGGTTCCTCGCTCTAAGCGGCATAAGTCTTTAGGGACTCGAAAAAACCTCTTGAACAGCGACCAGCTCTCGCCCCATCATGACGGTCAGTTTTAGCTTTCTCCACTGAGGTGCTCGCCCAGCTCAACTGGGGCACAATCGCAGTGGTTCTCCCAGCGCTACCTTAGCCGATATAACGGAACGTAAGGTACCAAAACATGGGAGTCGGGCAAACCCAACTATTGACCCAAGACATGATTTGGAGCCGATGCATATAATGCTATAAGTTCGGGGTGCCGCACTTGTGAAAGTGTTCAGACTTATCACACCATAATGTGGGGAACTTAAGCCCTTGGTGTATTTAGCCGTACCAAAGTGTACGGATGCAGCATGTCGTAAATGAACATATGTATAAGAAAGGAATGCATTTATAAGCAAAAAGGTGATGCATTGTTTATTCAAGAAATACTGCCATGAATGCAGAACGATACAAATAGTGCGGTAAGCAAGGGATGGGACTATTAAACATGTCCCCCTCCAGGGGTAGGCTGTGGAATGGTGTATAAAACAGATTTAATGCTCGTAATGGAGACCACCTGGATACTCGTCGTAGCCTTTCTCCTTCCCTAGCTGTTGCATCGTGAGTTCGGCAGGTCTACTGCCGGACAGGGCCTCTGGTGAACGGAGTCCTGTGGACAAGAAAAAAAGAAAAAAAAGGGAAAAAAAGGATGACACACTTGGGAGCCCCTGGTGTGGTTAAGCCGCATTCTGGGCCTATCGTGGTCGTGCCCCTCCCCCTATGCCCACGGTATTTCTAGAGCGTAATGATGTACGCGAAGTACCGGTCTTGATATTTTGCAAGGGATGGGGTTGGGGCCGCACTGCTACGCGTGCTCGGGACGTGCCAGGTGGTCTTGTTGTAGGTTACTCCGGGAGCGTTTAGCAGTGTCCGGCCGCTTAACGGCCGGACTCAAGAATTGCCTTAAAAGGCTGCTCTATACTTCTGCCGCGAGAGCCGCTGTGTGTTCCTCCATTCGAAGGGAGCGTTCAGTGTTTCCGTTGACCGTGATGACTCCTCGAGGGCCTGGCATTTTGATCTTGAGGTATGCGTAGTGCGGCACCACATTGAACTTTGCAAACGCGGTCCGTCCGAGCAGAGCATCATAGCCGCTGCGGAACGGAACTATGTCGAGGATTAACTCCTCGCTTCGGAAGTTATACGGGGATCCAAAGACCACTTCCAGTGTAACTGAGCCTATACAATTGGCCTCTACACCTGGTATGACGCCTTTGAAGGTTGTCTTTGTGGGTTTAATCCTTGAGGGGTCTATGCCCATCTTGCACACTGTATCCTGATAAAGCAGGTTCAGGCTGCTGCCGCCGTCCATCAGGACTCTGGTGAGGTGAAATCCATCGATGATTGGGTCTAAAACCAATGCGGCGAATCTGCCGTGGCGGATGCTGGGGGCGTGGTCCCTTCGATCAAAAGTGATCGGGCAGGAGGACCATGGGTTGAACTTTGGGGCGACTGGCTCCATGCGTATACGTCCCTGAGTGCACGCTTCCGCTCCCTCTTGGGTATGTGGGTTGCGTATATCATGTTCACCGTCCGCTCTTGTGGGGGGGAAACCCTTCTGTCCTCTATTGTTCGGTGGTCGGGTCTCTTCCTCGTCGTCGCTATGCAGCCCCTTGTCATTGTTTTCGGCAATTAGCTTGCCTGCCTGCTTGAATACCCAACAGTCCCTGTTGGTGTGATTAGCTGGCTTTTCGGGGGTGCCGTGTATCTGGCACGAGCGGTCGAGTATTCGGTCCAAATTGGACAGACCCGGAGTAGTTCTTTTGAATGGATTTTTCCGCTGACCTGGTTTGGAGCCTCTGAATCCGGCATTGACTGCCGTATCCTCATTATTGTTGCCGTCAATGCGGCGCTTGTGCTTGTTGCGGCGCGACCTGCCGTTGCGGTCCTTGGTATCCGGACTGCCAGAATTTTTGCTGAGGTTGTTGCTGCGGGCTAGCCAGCTGTCCTCTCCCACGCAGAAGCGGGTCATGAGTGATGTGAGGGCTGCCATGGATTTCGGCTTTTCCTGTCCCAGGTGCCGGGCAAGCCACTCGTCGCGGATGTTATGTTTTAAGGCCGTGAGGGCCTCCGCATCCGGACAGTCGACGATTTGATTTTTCTTAGTTAAGAACCGTGTCCAGAATTGTCTGGCCGATTCGTCTGGCTGCTGAATTATATGGCTTAGGTCGTCAGCGTCTGGTGGTCGCACATACGTGCCCTGGAAGTTATCAAGGAATGCGGCTTCCAGGTCCTCCCAACTCCCAATTGATTCTGCTGGCAAGCTGTTAAGCCAATGCCGAGCTGGTCCTTTAAGCTTGAGTGGGAGGTATTTGATGGCGTGAAGATCATCACCGCGGGCCATGTGGATATGAAGGAGATAGTCTTCGATCCAAACCGCGGGGTCTGTTGTGCCATCATAGGATTCAATATTCACGGGTTTAAACCCTTCAGGGATTTGATGATCCATTACTTCATCTGTGAAGCATAGTGGGTGTGCGGTGCCTCTGTGTTGGGCTATATCACGACGTAGCTCAAACGAGCTTTGTCTACTGTGTTCGGCCCGGCCGGGCTTGCTGCGTCCAGCGCGACGGTTGTCGTCGCGTGTCATGGGGCGCCTACGCGAACCGTAGATCGATCTTGATTGTCTTGCCTTATCCTCCAATATATCTCGCAAGTCCGGAGCGTTCCCCTATGGCTTTGTGCTTTTCGAGCGATGTCGGGGTACGGTTTTAGTGGAGGGCCTAGAGGCCTCTCTGTCGCGGCCACGGGGTGGTCGGTCAGCCGTATTGTGCACTGGTGATGTTGGTTTATATGCCTCCTCCTCTAATCGGGGGAGCAGCTTGCGTTTGGGGTAGCTTTTGGAGGGGCGTTCGAGTCCATCTGTCGGCTAGCAGATCTTGATCAGCTCTAAGCTGTTGCTGCTTTTTCTTGAGGCTGCTCGCCGTGGCCATAAGCCTGCGTTTAAAACGCTCTTGTTCGACGGGATCCTCAAGCACGACGAATTCGTCGTCGTCGAGGCTTGCCTCGTCTCCAGAGGGAGGCATGTAATTATCAACCTCTACCTCTTCGTTTGCCGCTCTCTCATGAGGGCTGGCTTCTCCGTCCTCCTGTGCTGAATCTTGCTGGAGGGGGTTGTCTTCGGCACTGTCTGGGGTGTTATTATCTCCGGTGCCGGAATCTCCATTCTTGCTGTGGCGGGATTTAGAGCGGCACCGCTGACGCCGGCGCTTAGGCTGTTTCTTGGAGGGGTCTTCCTCCGCTGTTCCCTCGCCATTCCCATCCTTTGGGATATCCACCATGTATATGTCATATGACGAGGTGGCTTTCCAGTGCCCAGTAGGCGCTGGTTCTTGGTCGTCTCCGGCATCGTCGTACATACCGTCGATGTCTTCGGAGTCGAAGTCTAGCATGTCGATTAGATCATCGACAGTGGCTACTAAGTGGGTGGTGGGTGGGCTTTGAATTTCTTCGTCGTCCGCATCCCAACCATCCTAACCGCAGTTCGGCCAGGGCTCTCCTGATAACGAGAGATACTTTAGCGAATTCAGGATGTCGCCGAAAGGTGAGTGTTGAAAGATGTCCGCAGCGGTGAACTCCATGATCGGCGCCCAACCGGATTCGATTGGTAGCGGCGCGAGGGGTTCGGAGTCCGGCGAGGAGTCCGGTACCTTGGAGTCACGAGCTTCACAAGGGACAAGGTCAGTATTCGGCTCCATCGCTGTAGAGGTTGCAGCCCCCGAGGCGGTGTCTAGCCACCCATCCTCGATCTGCGCAGCCGGCTCCGAATTAAGGGTCGGAGCAGACTCATGTGCGGCCTCCAGGGCACTGTCCGGCAGCAGAGCTAAATCATGCCCATCGTGACAGTGCGGCGCGCTCGGCTGTGGCTCGAATCCATCGAAGATCAAGTCTCCGCGGATGTCAGCCGTGAAGTTCAGACTTCCAAATCTGACCTGACGGCCAGGGGCGCAGCTTTCGATCTGCTCTAGATGGCCAAGAGAATTGGCCCGCAGTGCAAAGCCGCCGAATACGAAGATCTGTCCGGGGAGAAAAGTCTCACCTGGACTGCGTCGTTGTTGTTGACGATCGAAAAAGCCATCGAGCCTATCGGTGACGACATAGAGGAACTCTCAATGAAAGCACCAATGTCGGTGTCAAAACTGGCGGATCTCGGGTAGGGGGTCCCGAACTGTGCGTCTAGGCGGATGGTAACAGGAGGCAAGGGACACGATGTTTTTCCCAGGTTCGGGCCCTCTCGATGGAGGTAAAACCCTACTCCTGCTTGATTGATATTGATGATATGGGTAGTACAAGAGTGGATCTACCACAAGATCAAGGAGGCAAAACCCTAGAAGCTAGCCTATGGTATGATTGTTGTTGTCCTGTGGACTAAAACCCTCCGGTTTATATACACACCGGAGAGGGCTAGGGTTACACAAAGTCGGTTACAATGGTAGGAGATCTACATATCTGTATCGCCAAGCTTGCCTTCCACGCCAAGGAAAGTCCCATCCGGACACGGGACGAAGTCTTCAATCTTGTATCTTCATAGTCTTGGAGTCCGGCCGATGATGATAGTTCGGCTATCCGGACACCCCATAGTCCAGGACTCCCTCAATGAGCAAGCAAGTTGGATGCACACCCACTTAGTTTCAGTTTGAGCTTTCATACACTTATAGCTCTAGTGCATCCGTTGCATGGCAATCCTTACTCCTCGCATTGACATCAATTGATGGGCATCTCCACAGCCCATTGATTAGCCGCGTCAATGTGAGACTTTCTCCTTTTTGTCTTCTCCACATAACCCCCACCATCATATTCTATTCCACATATAGTGCTATATCCATGGCTCACGCTCATGTATTGCGTGAAAGTTGAAAAAGTTTGAGAATACTAAAGTATGAAACAATTGCTTGGCTAAAACCGGGGTTGTGCATGATTTAAATACTTTGTGTGATGAAGATGGAGCATAGCCAGACTATATGATTTTGTAGGGATAACTTTCTTTGGCCATGTTGTTTTGAAAAGACATGATTGCTTTATTAGTACGATTGAAGTATTTTTGTTTTTATGTCAAAAGATAGACTATTGCCTTGAATCACTCGTGTCTTAATATTCATGCCATGATTAGATTACATGATCAAGATTATGCTAGGTAGCATTCCACATCAAAAAATATCTTTTTTATCATTTACCTACTCGAGGACAAGCAGGAATTAAGCTTGGGGATGCTGATACATCTCTGTTGTATCTATAATTTTTGATTGTTACATGCAAATATTATTCAACTTTCATATACTTTTGGCAACTTTTTATACTATTTTTGGGACTAACATATTGATACAGTGCCCAGTGCCAGTTCCTGTTTGTTGCATGTTTTATGTTCCGCAGAAACCCCATATCAAACGGAGTCTAAACGGGATAAAATGGACGGAGAATATTTTTTGAATATTTATGATTTTTGGGAAGAAAAATCAACGCGAGACGTTGCCCGAGGGGGCCACGAGGCAGGGGGCGCCCCCCTGACCCTCGTGGGCACCCCATAATGCGGTTGATGCTCTTCTTTTGCCGCAAGAAAGCTAATTTTCAGAGAAAAATCTTGGCGAAGGTTTCAATCCAATCGGAGTTACGGATCTCCGGATATATAAGAAACGGTGAAAGGGCCGAATCGGGGAGCACAGAAACAGAGAGAGACAGATCCAATCTCGGAGGGGCTCTCACCCCTCCCACACCATGGATACCATGGACCAGAGGGGAAACCCTTCTCCCATGTAGGGAGAAGGTCAAGGAAGAAGAAGAAGAAGGGGGGCTTCTCCCCCTTGCTTTCGGTGGCGCCGGAACGCCGCCGGGGGCCATCATCATCACCGCGATCTACACCAACACCTCCGTCATCTTCACCAACATCACCTTCCCCCATCTATATTCAGCGGTCCACCCTCCCGCAGCCCGCTGTACACTCTACTTGAACATGGTGCTTTATGCTTCATATTATTATCCAATGATGTGTTGCAATCCTATGATGTCTGAGTAGATTTTCGTTGTCCCACCGGTAATTGGTGAATTGCTATGATTGGTTTAATTTGCTTGTGGTTATGTTGCTGTCCTATTGTGCCCTCCGTGTCGCGCAAGCGTGAGGGATTTCCGCTGTAGGGTGTTGCAATATGTTCATGATTCGCTTATAGTGGGTTGCTTGAGTGACAGAAGCATAAACCCGAGTAAGGGGGTTGTGGCGTATGGGATAAAGGGGACTTGATGCTTTAATGCTATGGTTTGGTTTTACCTTAATGATCTTTAGTAGTTGCAGATGCTTGCTAGAGTTCCAATCGTAAGTGCATATGATCCAAGAAGAGAAAGTATGTTAACCTATGCCTCTCCCACATAAAACTTGCTATCGGTCTAGTAACATAGTCAATTGCCTAGGGACAATTTCACAACTCCTACCACCACTTTTCCACACTCGCTATACTTACTTTATTGCTTCTTTATCTAAACAGCCCCTAGTTTATATTTATGTGCTCTTTATATTCTTGCAAACCTATCCAACACACCTACAAAGTACTTCTAGTTTCATAATTGTTCTAGGTAAACTGAACGTCAAGCGTGCGCAGACTTGTATCGGTGGTCAATAGAACTTGAGGGAATATTTGTTCTACCTTTAGCTCGTGGGTTCGACACTCTTACTTATTGAAAGAGACTACAATTGATCCCCTATACTTGTGGGTTATCACAAAGCAACCCTAGGCATTTGTGGTCCATTTCTTCTCTAATCCTCCAGGACTATAGTCCTTCCATAGATGAACACCCCAGACAAACTATTTGGCCCCAATCAATTTCCTGTTGATCACTAGTGCACAACCAAGATTACTGCAGCAAACTTCAGAGCTCCATTCCAACCCAACCACAGTGCCTCAGATCGAGCCAATGGCACATAAATGCTCCACCCTGGAAGGACTTCACCCAGACTTAGTTTGCAATCCCCTTGTGACCTCCCTGTGTGTTGTCCCATGGTGACCGCGTAGCTGGCACCCTTGCATGCGCTTTGTGCATGGCCGTGTCTAGAGCACCATTTGTGCTTCGGCACCTCTCACTCTCATCATCTTAGCGCGCGTGAGCATGTCCCTTGGCTTCACCTTGTCGTCGCCGTTCCCCTAGACCCCTCTCCCCCTCCGGTAGCTTCCTCACCGACGCAAACCGCCGTGTGCCCACGGGCGAACAGTGGTGATTTGGCTCTGTTCGTCGCTGTTGTCACCCTCCCCATTATTCCTTTGCCACCTCTTCCCCGTGAGCTCTCCCTCCCGTTCCCGCTCGTCGCCTAACCCCGAGCTCATGCACGCGCACAAGCGTCTGCGGCAACGCCAGTGCGGCAGCTCCTCCCCCTTGGATATTTAAGCAGCCTCAGGGTACCCAGACCTCACCAAGCTCTTCCTCACCCTCCCAGCAACCTCCCCGACCCATCTGTTCGACTCTAGAGCCCCTCATTGCCTCGGTTGGCTGCCATGGTCCCTGCACCTACCCTCCTAAATCCAAGCAAGGTCAAGCCTCATTCTCTCTTCCACCACCACCAGTAGCCTCCCCAAGTCCCCTGGAGCCGCCCCAACACTTCTCCTACTCCTCTGGTGGCCGTTTGCTGCGGGCCCGCCGACGGTCGAAGCCTCCTTCTGCTGCGGCCGAAGGAGCGCTCGAGCATGCCCTCCCCAAGGTCTGCGCCAGCACTGGTGGGTGCGGTTCGCCGTGCTAAGCCTGTTGGTAGTCCGGTTGACGAGAATGGTGGCCTGTGTCGCCGGGGATCACCGGTGCATGCTCGGCTGGCCGCCTTCTATCACGCCCAGTCGGGAGAAGAAGAAGGAGCAAGGAGGAGAGAAAAGTCAGCGGTGGGACCCAGCCGTCAGCGACTCAAGCCTCGGCCCCGCCCCCCTGCTGACGTGGATAAGTGGACACTGCTTTTGCCCGTGTACACTTTCATCCATCGAAAGCGCATTTTCCTCTTCTTCGGCCCTAAATACTTTTTCCTCTCTGGAAAACGTATTCTCATAAAAGACACGTTCGGATTAAACTACCAGGGACCTGTTTGTAGAAGTATTTTTACAGACTAGTCCCTAAGCTTTAAACGTCCGGATCTTTTTACCCGAGACTCCAAATGAGGTGATTCCAAAGCCCACTTCTTCGTTTCGTCGAGCCCGTTCTAATGGAATCCTTTTCACCTGTTAACATTCTGAAAATAACCATTATTCCCTTGGCCTTACTCAGTCCCTTCGAGAGAGAAAGATTTCCGGCGATGCGTTCCACGAGCTTCTCGCACTTTCTCCCGGTGATTTCTTCCACCCGAGGCAAGCCACACCCTCCATTTGCATGACTGTAATGCGGTGACATGGTTTAATTTATATGAACTTGTTTAAAATATTGCTATAGCTACATGACTTTGTGCATGGCATTTTATTAGAGTGTTATTTTGATCTTACTGTTGCCATGATATTGTTTGGATTACTAGGAGTTGTGCTTGCAGTTGATGAGTATCATGTTTTCGTTGGAGTATTAGTGTCTGGTATTATGATTACTTTCATATTGGTATCTGGTATTATATTTTGGAGTATTACTTTGGATGTCATCCTGCCTTTGGATTATTAGTGGTTAGTATGATTATCTTTATGATGATAGTTGATGTTCTGTTGCTTGGAGTATTATTTTCGGAGATGATGTTTACATGTGGCTCTTAGCTGGATAGCTTGTTCTTGCATATTAGAGTAGTAGTATTATTGTTTTCGGATTCATCATGATAGTAGTGTTATGCTATCCTCTGAGCATTTTTGCATGATGATATTATGCTTTGGAGTAGTTGCATATTGCTATGACTTGGTTATAGGTTGATAGATAATGTCGGAGTATCAGTTATCACTATTATATTTTGGGGATAAATTCAGTAATTAAGTTGGTCAGGTGCCACTGAAACTGGCTTTGTCCAGTGCAACAACATTTGCCTTTGTATCGGGAGGCCCTAATGCGGTCTATTGTCATGCCTCTCGCCAGTGCCTCCAATGAGGGAAGGTTATGCATGGGCGCTACCCTGATCGGGTAGGACGTCATAAGCCTTGTGTGCCCAGGTTTGGTTTCTGAGCTCATGTCCCCGTTTGGGACCATTTATTTGCCACGACGTTGACCGTTTTGCCTTTGGTAGGCTAGGGCCACCCATGACTTAGCCCAAAGGGGAGTTGGTCGGAGTGGCCGGGAGAGTGTCATGGCAGTAGACTGGTTTGTCGGAACGTCGTTGGTCCACCCGAATGGGAGTGCGCGGCCATGGAGTCTGTGGTGTGGGTAAAGTGTGCTACCTCTGCAGAGTGTATGTGTGTTTAATCTGTCGATAGTCGCGTCCTCGGTCATGGGCACAAGTTCGTACTAGGTCACGCTGTTCGATCAACACTTTCATGACGGAATGACTTATAGATTATTTATATGATATATGTAGGTAGTAACAGTTTGGCAGGATGTTGATGATGATATTGAGATGATCTTGAGGATGATCATTCAGTTTGTGATGTGGTCACGAGGTGATCATGTGGATGTTCCGTTTGTGATTCTTGAATGATCACCATTTGGTTTTGATCATGAGGTGATCGAGATGGTAGGTTGCTTGGCCGGTTAGCCAAGAGTGAGATTGTTGTTGGGATGGAGATGTTGGTTTATCAGTATTGTAGTAGGTTCATATCATGCTTAGTAGTTGCTTTCGTATCATGGTAGCTGTTAATTTAATTAACCTGCTTAATGCTATGTTGTTGCCTTGCGTTGATGCTTTTGGTTGTGGTGAGCTTGCAAGTACATTCAATGTACTGACCTGGCATGTCCTGCCAGATTGCAGGTGATGCCGTGATTGCTTGATTGCTTGTCGTGGTTTCCGTTCATGCGAGCTAGATCGTGTCCCAGCCAGAGTCCCCGTGGAGTGGAGTTCACCACCTTCGTCGTTGTTCCGCTGCTAGAAGATTTCTGCTGCTATGAGTTGTTCCGCTGCTAGCATAGAGCAAGTGTAGTATCGTAGGCGTAGTGTCGCCGTGCTGATGTGAACCTTTGTAACATCAGACCCATGTAATTATCCTTTGTAATAAGAGCTATTTTGTTCTATGTCAAGAAGTGCCGTATTCTAGAAGACATCATCTCAATCCCTGGGCTGGAATACGGGGCGTTCTGGTTTCTCTGAGCCGGGGTGCCACAATATCATGATGTACTCAAAGGAAAGAAGAATATGTTTGTGAGTGTCGGGTCCATTGATCCGGATCATATGCAGAAGGATCCCAAGTACTTTGTTGACGCTCTTGAATATGCTCAGCTGGTTATCATCAGGCTTATATCTTTCAACAAGGACTTTGATGCCGAGCTTGTGGCCCAATTCTATGCCATGGTCCACCTTAGAACCGGTGTTGAGGGAACTTTAACTTGGATAAAAAATGATGAGTGATGTCTGCAAAGTGGAAGGATTTCATGGCCACATAGGGCAACGATGTTGAGGGCTTGAGACCCCAATTGGGTTGCACCCTCACATGGAGACCGCAACCACGCACAAGTCTGTGCTCTGGCCCTATTAAGTAGATGCTTTCTCCCGCCATCAACAAGAAGACCTATGAGTTATGCTCATTCCTGGATATCATGCACCGCATCTTCAGACAAACTTTTTCCCCTCACATTGGGAATTTGGATCAGGTACACTCTTACCTTGTGGACATGTTGCTCATTTCCCAGAAGGAGAAGAACACAGGGCAAGTTTTGGATGTATCCCATGTCATGTGGTCAGAGCTTCACTCGGCTGTGATGGAGCACAAGTGTCCCATATATGGTCCCTATTTGATGTTGCTCATTGAGAAATCATGGGAATCTACCTTTCCGGATGAGATGTTTGTGACTAGTGATCTGACTACTCATGATATGGTTCGACTGAGGCAGAAGGACAACTGGGGTCCTCCTGCTGCTCCTGAGATGGAAGCTCCTGAGGATGAGGGTGGTGATGAGCTCGATTACGAGCCGTCCGGCGAGGAGCCATCTTGGGCTAAGAAGCTCAAGAAGAATATGAAGAAGTTGTTCCGTATTGAGACACATGGTCAGTACAAGGCTCATGTGGCAAAGAAGAAGGCCCGTAGTCATGAGAAGACCATCATGAGGCATATCGGGCTGGAGGTTGCCAGCGGGTCCGAGGACAAGATCATGTCAGAGGAGGAGTGGACGTCCAAGCATTGCCAATGGACAGACTGAGAGGTTGACCAACCTGCTAATATAGAAGAGGAGTCCAACGCGCACGTGGAATGGTGATGATGAGCTCATGTGTTGCTACCACCCTGGACCATTGTACTACTCTTTGCCCTTTTGGTATCTTGATGCTAAAGGGGGGGGAGAGTTTAGGGAATTGCTGAGTGACAAGTGTGTTTTATTTTCTTGCTTTCTTCGCTTGTGAACTCTTTTATCGCTTGCTTTGGTTTGTGGTTTTTGTTAGAGATCAAGTCATATGTTGTGAGACATATGCTACCCTTCTACTTATCTATGTATGTTTAAGTACTTTGCTAGTGTGTGAGTTTATGCTTATCTTGTGGCCTATCTTTATGCTCACATGCTATCTCTTGCATTCATGCTTATCTCCCATATTATGTTAATGTAGTGTTACTGGGTCTATGAAATATAGGGGGAGTGTTGATCCTAATGTGTGTGCTTTGCATTCCAAAAGCATAACCAAATAGTGCACACATCTAGGGGGATCCTGTTGATACGTCTCCAACGTATCTATAATTTTTTATTGTTCCATGCTATTATATTACCCGTTTTGGATGTTTATGGGCTTATTTATACACTTTTATATTATTTTTGGGACTAACCTATTAACCGGAGGCCCAGCCCAAATTGTTGTTTTTTGCCTATTTTAGTGTTTCGAAGAAAAGGAATATCAAACGGAGTCCAAACGGAATGAAACCTTCAGGAGAGTTATTTTTGGAACAAACGCAATCTAGGAGACTTGGAGTGGATGTCAAGAAACAACCAAGGCGGACACGAGGGTCCAGGGCGTGCTAGGAGGGTGGGCGCGCCCCCACCTTCGTGGGCCTCTCGTGGCTCCCCTGATGGACTTCCTTCGACTATATATATCTACATACCCCAAAAACATCCAGGAGCACCACGAAACCCTATTTCCACCGCCGCAACCTTCTGTACCCATGAGATACCATGTTGGAGCCTTTTCCGGTGCTCCGCCGGAGGGGGAATCAATCACGAAGGGCTTCTTCGTCAACACCATAGCCTCTCCGATGAGTTGTGAGTAGTTTACCACAGACCTTCGGGTCCATAGTAATTAGCTAGATGGCTTCTTCTCTCTCTTTGAATCTCAATACAATGTTCTCCTTGATCTTCTTGGAGATCTATTCGATGTAACTCTTTTTGCGGTGTGTTTGTCGAGATCCGATGAATTGTGGGTTTATGATCAAGTTTATCTGTGAGAAATATTTGAATCTCCTCTGAATTCTTTTATGTATGATTGGTTATCTTTACAAGTCTCTTCGAATTATCAGTTTGGTTTGGCCTACTAGATTGATCTTTCTTGCAATGGGAGAAGTGCTTAGCTTTGGGTTCAATCTTGCGGTGTCCTTTCCCAGTGACAGCAGGGGCAGGAAGGCACGTATTGTATTGTTGCCATCGAGTATAAGAACATGGGGTTTATATCACATTGCTTGAGTTTACCCTCTACATCATGTCATCTTGCTTAATGCGTTACTCTGTTCTTATGAACTTAATACTCTAGATGCAGGCTATATAGCGGTCAATGTGTGGTGTAATAGTAGTAGATGCAGGCAGGAGTCGCTCTACTTGTCGCGGACGTGATGCCTATATACATGATCATGCCTAGATATTCTCATAACTATGCACTTTCTATCAATTGCTCGACAGTAATTTTTTTACCCTACCGTAATACCTATGCTATCTTGAGAGAAGCCACTAGTGAAACCTATGGCCCCCGGGTTTATTGTCTATCATATAAGTTTCTGATCTACTTTATTTTGCAATCTTTACTTTTCAATCTATATCATAAAAATACCAAAAATATTTATATTATCTTATTATCTCTATCAGATCTCACTTTCGCAAGTGGTCGTGAAGGGATTGAAAACCCCTTTATCGCATTGGTTGCGAGGTTCTTGTTTGTTTGTGTAGGTACGAGGGACTTGCGTGTAGCCTCCTACTGGTTGATACCTTGGTTCTCAAAACTGTGGGAAATACTTACGCTACTTTGCTGCATCACCCTTTCCTCTTCAAGGGAAAACCAACGCAGTGCTCAAGATGTAGCACCTGTCTATATTTTATAGATGATGGGTTTGCTTATTATCTTGTTATATCCTTTGTGCAAATCCCGTGTTGCCATCAATCCACTGAAAAGGGGGAGATTGTTAGGGGAAATTTCTCCCTTAGTGGTTTTGGTGATTGATGACAATGCTTTTGTGGACTAATCGTGTGCATTAAGCATTTTAGATAATCTATCATATGGCGCAAGACGACTCGAGCCCCTTGGAGTATTAAAAGTGAAGACGGTTATTTTCCTGCTTTTCTTTTTCGGTGGATTTGAGTCGTAGGAGGACCATACTATTAAGAGGGGGTCTGCTTCGGAAAGGTTTGGGTGGAATCAACATGTACACATTTGAAGGAAATATGCCCTAGAGGCAATAATAAAGTTTTTATTTTATATTTCCTTATTCATGATAAAGGTTTATTATTTATGCTATAATTATATTGATCAAAAACTTAAATACATGTGTGAATACATAAAAAGATACCGTTTCCCTAATAAGCTTCTACTAGACTAGCTCGTTGATCAAAGATGGTTAAGGTTTCCTAACCATGGACATGAGTTGTCATTCGATAATGGGATCACATCATTAGGAGAATGATGTGATGGACAAGACACATCCGTTAGCTTAGCATAATGATCCTTCCGTTTTATTGCTATTGCTTTCTTCATGTCAAATACATATTCCTTCGACTATGAGATTATGCAACTCCCGAATACCGGAAGAATTTTTTGTGTGCTATCAAACGTCATAGCGTAACTGGATGATCACAAAGATGCTCTACAGGTATCTCCGAAGGTGTTTGTTGAGTTGGCATAGATCAAGATCAGGATTTGTCACTCCGAGTATCGGAGAGGTATCTCTGGGCCCTCTGATAATACACATCATAAGAAGCCATGCAAACAAATGACTAATAAGTTAGTTACGAGATGTTGTATTACGGAACAAGTAAAGAGACTTGCCAGTAACGAGATTGAACTAGGTATAGAGATACCGACGATCGAATCTCAGGCAAGTAACATACCGACGGACAAAGGAAATTACGTATGTTATCATAACGATTTGACCGATAAAGATCTTCATAGAATATGTAGGTGCCAATATGGGCATCCAGGTTTCGCTATTGGTTTTTGACCGGAGAGGTGTCTCGGTCATGTCTACATAGTTCTCGAACCTGTAGGGTCCGCACGCTTAAAGTTCATTGACGATATAGTGTTATATGAGTTATATGTTTTGGTGACCGAATGTTGTTAGGAGTCCCGGATGAGATCACGTACATGACAAGGAGTCTCGAAATGGTTGAGAGGTAAAGATTGATATATAGGACGATGATATTTGGAGACTGAAGTTTTCCGGGACGTACCGGGAAGGTATCGGGTCACCGGAAGGGGTTCCGGGCTCCCCTCCGGCATGTTATGGGTCTTATGGCCAAAGGAGGGGACAGACCAGCCCACAAGGGGGCTGGTGCGCAAAAAGGGAGGGCTAGCCCCTCCTGCCTTTCCCTCTCATGAGAGAAAGGAAAGGGGGGGCATCCTCCCCTACCATTCCCCGCACTCCAAATAAGGAAAGTGGGAGCACGGCTTCGGAGGGACCCCAAGTAGGATTTCTCCTAATTGGGCGCTCCTTTGGCTGCTCCTCCCTCGCTCCGACCTATATATATGTCTAGCGACCCGACCTCAAACGGTCAAGCCTCTGTCTATCCGTGCCATCCCTGGATCAGTAT
The DNA here is from genome assembly GCF_018294505.1 of Triticum aestivum. NCBI lineage: Eukaryota > Viridiplantae > Streptophyta > Magnoliopsida > Poales > Poaceae > Triticum > Triticum aestivum. Next base: position 300,941,842 of record NC_057795.1, on the reverse strand, counting down.
GCTGACACACACAATACATCAATCTATATATCAAAAGTGCAATCACATGTATAAATAACGTAAAACTGATATATACCAAGTCTCAGCAAAAACAAACAATCGGGTGTGGAGTCCCATCAACGCCATCGGCAGGTTGAGTGTAGATTGTAACCCTGTACCGTAACTCTTACTCATCGAAGAAAAAAATCTGCAACATGATACGTTGCAGCCATGTAGGTCAGTACATTGAATGTACCAGCAAGATCACTGTAAGAAAACCAGATGATAAAACTATTCTATATGCAATATGGCTTTGTGGCTCTGTGTCTGAGTTTTGTTTGCGTAGAAGCTGCTTTTATTTCCCTACCTCAAAGGAATGTCTCATAGCCCAAATCATCATAAGTTTCCCACAATTAAGCTTTCGATCTGGTGTTGAGAGTTCCAAGATAGATCCAAGTCCAGATGCTCAAACTGTCCGTAACCGGGGACACGGCTAATCGATTAGGTTTTAACCCTTTGTAGAGGTTTGTACACTTTACCCGCAAGATTCGATCCCTCTTTTTACGTTCTCGCACTTCAGGGTGGTTGAGATCAAGATGACCAAAACATGGTCTTCCGAAGAGTTCCTCTGACCACTGTCTGGTGCTCATCCAATCCTACCGTAGTTCTACATCTGCTAGCACTGCATGTTGGGTCTTTGAAACAGTTCAAACAATTTCGATAATAATTCGTTTGATCTGTTTTACCGAGAAGGTCTACGGTTCGTATCCGTATAGCCCTAATATGCCCTTTTTTATATTTTAGGATCTCTATCCTATGTTTTCTTTAGTTTAGTATAGTTTTCTTTTTCTCATTAGTATTTTTTTATAGACTGGATAGGCGCCTGCGACATAGAATAGAGATAAAAGCATTACAAAAGGCTCATTCATCGAAAATCACCCAGCCAGAGTCACAACTAAGGTCAACCAAGCCAGAGCCCATAATGACTCGCGGTTGCACAGGTATGCTTCCGGGCATGAAGTATTCTTCCGTCTCTTTGTTCTGGGTGAAGATTTCCGCAAGATGTCATGGCGCTTCTCCATGCATCCCGGCCATCCACTAGTTTCTCTAGGGTGCCCGTCAACCGTCCTTCACCGAGTAGTGTGTATTAAATTCTTGTCTCGAGTCTTGAAGAGGCCTTGAAGATGCAGTCCTTGCAGATTCGATCATGGAGTTGTTGTCATTGATGTAGAGTAATGCTCCTTCACACCACTCTCGGGCACTCATACAAAACCCCGTCTACTATTGCGAAGCACTAAAACTATATAATGTCCCAGGCTTGGTAATAGTGAGATGAGTTCCTACCTCATGCATTCTAATCAATTACAAGATTCAATAACACTACTGGAGGGATTGTTCAAAGGGTGCTACTACATGCAAATAAAACATAGGTATGAAAAACACGGTCACTTGTCTAGTATGTTGATGAAGATAATTACGCTCTCGAAAACTTGATAGAACTATTCGTCACTCTCCGAAGAAAATCTATACAAGTCAAACATAGCATTCACATAAGCAATCATTCTAGCAACCAATACTAACACTGAAAAAAACAATTACAACAACAAATAAAAACTCAATAATAAGACTCCAAAAAATTCAAAGAAGCTTCAAAAAATCTAGAAAGAAAAACTACTAACGAAAATCTATGACTTTGCTACAAACATCTAACATAGTTTTGCCCTAAGTAAAAACTGAATAGTAATTAAAACACTAGACTAATAAGTTAACAGAAAATAAAAAGTAAAACAACTAAGGTAACAGAAAGTATTTTTCATAAAAATTTATTTGCCAAAAGAAACAAATAAAAAGCTCTTATGGAACTCTAACTATGACCTATACAAGTTTTCATATTAAAACTAAATAAAATAAACTTTTAAAATAAAAATAATATTTTCTTTTGTTGAAAAACAGAAACAAAACTAAATTTGTCAAAAGTGACAAAAAGAAATAATTTAAAAACAACTAAAACTATAAAGAAAAGACTAAAACAAAACTAGAACTAAAATAGTACTGTTTTGTCTAAAACCCTAATTTAAAATAAACTAAAAATAAATAACTATATGCTACTGGATAGAAAAAATAAAAAAACATATCAAAAAGAATCAATCAAAAATATTTTATAAAGCTCAAAATATGGCCAAATTAGTGATTTGAACAAATTCACACAAATTCAAATTTAAATTTTCAAACATGGCCAAAATTGGTATCTGCAGAAACTAGATAAAATTTGTGACACCATGCAATTGGAATCATTCGAAAACATTAAGTACGCTAAAAGATACAAGTAACCTTAGATTGAAACTTTTTCTGTTTTTAAAACAGAGACAAAAATAAAATAAAATAAACAAACGGGCACTAGCTACGTGGCGTACCGCTACTGGGCTAAACAGGTGGGCGATCGGTAGTTAAAAGACTCTCGGCCGAAAATTAACTAAAACTGCGCGCGTCCGTTTAATTGGAGAAAACCGGCGAACCAGTTCGATCTAAACCGACTAATCCGTAAATAAAATCGATGTAAAATAACCTAACTATTCGTTTAAACAAATCGAGGCAGTCTATTCTAGATCGGACGGAGGAGATCGACGATGGCTTACAGTGCAGCAGCGCCGGTGATGGACTTGGAGAAGACGACGACGACGATGGCGTTCGGGCGTGGACGTGGCGCTCGTCCTGGTGGTCGCCGGACTCGGGGGACGGTCGAACGAGACACCTCGCGTGAAGGCAAGCCAGGCGGTGTGCTCGTGAGCGTCCTGGAGTCCTCCCGCGATGGTGACGAGCGGCTGGAGCACGGGGCAGTGCCGACGAGATTCAAAAGGTCACGGAGATGCAGCGCGTCGAGTAGGAGCGTAAAGAGGAAAGCAGGGGTTCGGGAAACCTCCTGTGGCGGCAGACGCGGTCGGCGAAAGGAGCTCCTGGAGGTGCAACTCCGACGAGATCGAGGTGAGGCTCTGGGACACGAGAGATTGAGATTTTCTGGAAAATCGGAGGGAGGAGTAGGTCATTATTTATAGGGGGTCGGGCTTGCGCGAGGGGAAAATCAGAGGGAGAGAATCCCGAAGAAATCGGGATACGGTGGCGGGCGAGTTCGCTCCAGCGCGGCAAGGCGTGGGTGAGGGGAAGAAGAAAGCTTGGGGCCCGCCGGTCAGTGGCATGGGGAGGCGGGCGAGAGGACGGGTGGCCGAGGCGGAACGATTCGGGCGCGGGGCCTCCGCTGCTGGGCCGCTAGTGCTGCTGGGCCAAGTCGACGGGGAGAGAGAGAAGATGGGCTGCCGTGGTTCCTAATTTAAACCTTTTGTTTTTTTTAAATAACAGAGTGAGAAAAAACTAAGATAAAGGAAAATAAATATATTATGTATATACATATTATATATCAAAAAATTTAGCAAAACCATTTCTACAACATGAACTATTTTTCAAGTTCAAATAAAATCTACCAAAATTCACAAAAGTCAAACAGTGCTGTTGTTGCTATAAAACCAAATAAAAATCAATTTTAAAATACCAAAATGATTTAGAATTTATTTTCTCCTAATTTTCCACTGAAGGGAATCATTATACCCTTATTTCAATTATTTATTTTTTGGAGAAAAAATAGTTTGAATAAAAACCAAATAACTCCAAATTGAAAAAATGGTTTTCAAAATACCTTCAAATTAAGGGACTTTAAATTGATTCTTTTCAACTTCCAACTCATATTTCATATGATTTGAAGAACTCATATCTCATAGTTGAGTTGCATAAAGTTTTTGAATTTGAAATATTTCCAAATAGAATTCAAATCTTTTCAAAACCCTTTTCTTTTATTTAAATGGAAGAAGCCATATCATCTTCACTCTAGGATTTTTTGATGAAATGAATTTGAATTCATGGACATCAAATTGTAAAGATGAAAGTTTTGGGAAAGTCCTTTTATTCCCTCTCATTCAACTTTCAAAAGGTTTCAAATTCCACTCATTTCACACAATCAATCTCACAAACAATCATATTTATTTAATTAATATAACATTCCAAAATTTAGAATTTTGGGATTTTACAAACCTACCACACTTAAAATGAATCACTTCCTCGAGATCCGAAGAGGCTAGAAAGAAGGTCAGGGTTGGAGGGTCTTCTAGCAAATCCATTGATCGGAATGGTCTCGGGTGCTACCACAGTTACAAGCATGGTTATAATTCCCACAAAACTCATGTACTCCATCCTTTGGGTTGACGGTGTGGGTCTTCTCCTATTCTTCGGAATAACTCCTTCACTGAGGCTCTTCCGGTAGGGTCATAACCTTTTCATCAAACGCATGTCCTTTCATCCTGGTGAGGTTCTTCCGAGACTGGGTCTTCTTAGCTGATAGGTCTGTCGCCAAAACTAACCAACTATCGAGATCTCATGGTGGTCAACCATTACAAGTTTCTCCTACAAGAAAATGGTTTGGGTTGAGTCTCACCGTATGACCTATGTTTGGCAATGGTTGTCAGTACGTGGATCATCGTCCTACCATTCTAAGGTTTAAACAAGGTTTTGACATCGTCGTCTCTCTACTATGGGTAAGTCACTCTAGATTTACCATCCCAAATAGCAAAAGCGAATGATATGAGTACGTCGGTATGGCGATCAATCCATTCCGCACCAAAATCATTACCCTGTATAAGGTTTAGTGAATCTCGTAGTTCTAGCACTCGGACATTCTCACCAGCATTGCAGAATTTCTCTTGTCCTCGAACCAAGTTCGGATAAATCCATTGATTCTGCAAGCCAGCAAAACATATATTGTTTCTTCACAATTCTCAGGTTTTTCGCATCCTCCTATGAAACGTCTGCTGATGGAATCATAGCTTCTTCCAGGGAGTCCTTGATTCCTTATAAATTCCTGGGCCTATTGGTTGTTGGCCCAATTCAACACTTGCACATCTTTAACTTATCCTTTCAAGGATTATTGTTCCATATTCCCACATTATACCATACCTCTTTTAAATCCAATAGTATATCATTCCTTCATACTCTTGAGGTAACCAACATGTCAAAAATACAAACTTATCCTGTCCAAACTCCACTCTGTGGAATGTCATTTTCCCTTCCATTGGTCATTTGTTCACACACAGGAATATCACCATTAAAATTAACACGGACAGGTTCATAAACTTATTCCTTGCATATCAATCCTTAATTACATTCCTTAATCATTTTTCGTAAATCCAAATTCCAAAAAGTACTTTATTAGAAATGTTGCCATCCACATGGTTTGGTATGGTCAAGCACTAATTAAATATTTATTCATTGGTCTTCATTGGAAGCTTCAGTCCCACTAAAATTGTGCGAAGTGTTCCTTGAAATCTTCAATCTTCTATTTCATCATAGTGGCCTTGAGATTCATCTCCATCATCTCTGCATGCACTTCTCTTAGGTATTCCTGAGTATAACAGAGTCTTGCTTCAAGTATTTCTCCAATCTGGCGTATGGCTTCCATGGCTGCTTCACGAACAGCATCGAAGAAAGTTGCTTGTGGTACACGTGAGATGAAAAAGTACTGCCCCATCATATTTGGGCAAACTCCTTTCATACGGTGGAGGTGTACCTCCGCATACCAAAGTTCCACTCCCTTTTGCATGAAGGGGTAGCCTTAGTAGACTGCATCTCCTTCAAGGTGAATATGTTTCATCATGTCCTTCAGGATCTTCGGCTAATCATGATCACTTGTCAGGGTCATGATCATTTCCGGGCCCTTGAGGAAAGACTCATAAAGGGTTGTCATCTGCATGTGTAGGATAAGAGGGGTACTCAGAACAAAGAATGTATCTCCTTGGGGAAAATTTAATTGTCTCCGAATAAGTTCGGTGTTCAGCTTGTCCATGGGTTCAAGGTTTCGGGGTCTGGTTGAGATAGAAAGAGAAAGCAAATACCCACCCATAATCAATAAACAAATCCTACTTCAAAAAAATTACCGTTTATAATGGGCCGTTCTACTACTTTTCCAAGTCTTCATTTCTTCAGGCCTTCAATGCTCGGGAGTTTCCAATTCCTGATGTTTTTCCCATATGAAGGCCTTCTACTATACTTCCGTAACTTACGTCTCTCAAGGTTGAAATAACTACAAACCTACGAATATCGCATCATCCAACCATTCAATAAACATAGAAGATACTAGCAACCAAGCATTCATTTATTCATTCAATTCTACAGTATTGCCACCCACATAAGTTGGTATGGTCAGATACTTAAATCGAGAAAAAAAAGCATTCATCTTTTATTTCTCTCATGGTGGGCTACTACTAAGCTAACTTATCGGGAACTTGGTCATTATCCCCACTGGGGCTTCCTCTGTGTGGACTTGATCTCCTCCAATTCTTCTGCTAGATTTTCCCTGTCGAAGCGGAGTTTCTTGTGACGACCCTATATGTCCTAAATGTGTTCCTTGAGCTTTTGGATCTCAACGTCCTTGGCATGAGACATGGTCCTGCTGCTTTTCAGCTCCTGACGCATTCTCGGGATCTCGAGGTTCTCCTCCTCCATCTTGCCTACCTTCAGTCTCTGAGTCTCGACCTCTTCTCAGAGTGCTTCATTGTCGAATAGGGCTTCCAAAAGGTCCATCTGAAGATTCTTGATGTATTGTTCTAGGTCCTGATTGTACACTAACAATGGGGAGAACTTCATCTTTTGCGCTTCCGTCAGGGCAATATTTCCTCCACCAAACTTCTGCCATCCAACCCTTCCAAAGAAGTGTGGGTTTAGTGCAGCACGATGACGATAGCATAAGCGTGCAATAGCATCATGGACGGCAGTGTTGATTCCCATATCACAGTTGCCATTTATTGTTCCAAAGATGATGTCTGTAGTCTTGGGGTCTTCTTTACGGCCAAAAACTTGGGTCTTGACTCCCCATGATCTAGACGTCCTCTTAGTTGCCTTGATCTCAGGTATCGGTAGCTTCGGAAGTCTGACTAGCTCCATAAGGAAGGGGCCTCCAAGAACCTTCTCGTAGTGTTCTCTTTTGTTCAGAATGTAGCTCTCCATCTATAATTTGAAATAAGAAAGGTTCAGTAAAAGAAATCAGGTGTTATGAGAGTAGTACAAACCAAAGGTCATTCCTATTTGGGTCTTCATATTACTAGACAATTTCCTAGGGTCACGTCCTACAGTCAACATCTGCTCCGATACCATATCTGTAGTGACCCGACCTCAAATGGTCAAGCCTCTATGTATCCATGCCATCCCTGGATCAATATGCTGACACACACAGTACATCAATGTATATATCAAAGTGCAATCACATGTATAAATAACGTAAAACTGATATATACCTCATAAGACTCGGCGGAAACAAACAATCGGGTGTGGAGTCCCATCAATGCCATCGGCAGGTTGAGTGTAGACCGTAACCCTGTACCATAACTCTTACTCATCGAAGAAGAAAAATCTGCAACATGATACGTTGTAGCCGTGTTGGTCAGTACATTGAATGTACCGGCAAGATCACTGTAAGAAAAATAGATGATAAAACTATTCTATATGCAATATGGCTTTGTGGCTCTGTGTCTGAGTTTTGTTTGCATAAAAGCTGCTTTTATTTTCCCTACCTCAAAGGAACAACATGAGTCTGTACTATGGAGTTTCGTATCATGACATGGTTCCGCCAACGGATGTCTCATAGCCCAAATCATCATAAGTTGCCCACAATTAAGCTTTCAATTCGGTGTTGAGAGTTTTGAGATAGATCTAAGTCCAGATGCTGAAATTGTCCATAACCAAGGAAACAGCTAATCGATTAGGTTTTAACCCTCTACAGAGGTTTGTACACTTTACCCGCAAGATTCGATCCCACTTTCTACGTTCTTGCACTTTGATAACAAGATGACCGAAACATGGTCTTCCGAAGAGTTCCTCTGACCACTGTCCGGCGCTCATCCAATCCTGCCGTAGTTCTACATCTGCTAGCACCGTCCCAGCCAGAGTCACAACTAAGGTCAATCAAGCTTTGTTTGTGCTTTGAGTCACTCCAGGTTTGCTCTCCTTTTGTTTGTTATTTTTAACTTGGAGTGTCTCTTCCCATTTGTGGGTCTTTGCGTCTCCAACCAAAGCATTTTTCTCATCTACAACCTATATATATTGCATATGCCACCATTCTTATCTCTTTTGGCAAGTTATATCCTTTAGGCGGTACTACCGTTGGGTCTAAGGTGGTACTACCACTTCTAAGCGGTACTACCGCTCTGTGGGGTGTGGATGGGGGTTATGACTCGGGCAGAGGGAGTTCCATCTCCCCATACCCATTCATCTCTCTCTTCCCTCACGCTCTCTCGATCCAGGTGATGAATAAGCCTCAACGGCCGCTATCGGACCGCCGATTCCGGACCGTCTTCTACATTTTCGACTGGTGGAATCGATCCCCACCCTCTCCTCTTGCCATGGATACTGGTGGTACACTTGTACATGAGGTGCTATACAAACGGTTTTTAACCCCTTTCCGCGACGGCATTCTGAATCGTCTACAAGTGAGTATGTGCGATACAGGGGTCCTTCCCACACGACACAGAAACCATCGGGGATAGGCCCTCCAGTTACACACTCTGGGCAAAATGAGATCGTGTGTGACGGGCGAGCAATCAAATACAATTTTATAGGCCCAATCGGTTCCGGTCCTAAGTACATCCCACATGGTTACTCCTAGACAAACGTTTATGTTTGTATGTACATTACACACAGCCAATCCAAGGAATATGTTTGTTCTTATGTACATCCCACACAGTCAATCCAAGAAGAATGTTTTCGTTCTTATGTACATCCCACACAGTCAATCCAAGAAGTACGTTTCCGTTCGTATGTACATCCCACACAGTCAATCAAGGGAAAATGTTTCCGTTCGTATATACATCCCACACAGTTCTATGTATAGCCTCGTGTGTGATACATGTAGCGATCACACACGCTCTTCCTCGGTTAACCGTTTGCTTTTATTCAACTACATCACACACGATTTGATGAAGAAAACTGTATGGCATCGGGCTACCCATCACAATAGCTTTTACGGCTAGAACCGTTTGCAAAGTTCCATGACCCATTTAGCAGGTTTATTAGTTTACAATTAATAATTCTAGTATTATGCAAATTCACATTTCATATCGAACAGTTGTTTGCTAATTTCATATCAAGCACATAAATACATTTTAATATCACAGTATGATAGCTACCTGAAAACAGCACAATACAGCATATAGCTTGTTCACCTTCATAAGAACAATATTAGAACAATATATTCATTTCCCTAATCGAGAACATCCAGGCTCGTCTTATCCACCTCTGCTTTCAGTTCAGTAAGAACCTCTTTTGCACTGACCAACTGGGAAAGTGCCTCCTCCTTCGCCAACACCATCTTAGCAAAGTCTAATTTAAAAAATCTGAGCTCATTCTCCATCTTCCTCTTTTTCCCCGCATCTTGTAATATTCTTCAGCGTTGATAACACTTTCTCTAAGCCCACCTCTGTTCTCTTCCTAATACATGCTCCAGAGCTTTGCTAGGCACATCTTCAAAGACTGTGGTCACTCTTGATCAACCCACTCGAGGTAAGAACACTTTCGTTCATCCTATAATATTTAAAACTAGATCAATAACAATTGTAGGGCAAATGGGTTTCTAGCAACATATAAAATCACCAAATACATATTTTGAAAAACTGAAGAAACGGGTTAATTATTTCATATCTTCTCAAAAAGATAAATATGCAAATGCATTAATTGCTACTGAGACAACAACCAAATTCTAAAACACCAAAAGCTATATTAACTACAACAATGCTACAAGTTCTTAGTCATGTACTATAAATAAAAAATTGAACATTTTATGAGGAAGCTAAATATAACTACAACAACATAGCGACAGTGTTTGGATGCCATCAAATTGATACTAACAGGTGTGTACATGCATGCGAATCAACCTGTGGTTGAGTTGGTTAGGTGGACAGTGGTATCCCCAACCCACCAGGGTTCAAATCCTGGTGCTCGCATTATTCCTGGATTTATTTCAGAATTTCCGGCGATGCGCTTTCAGTGGGAGGAGACGTTCTCATCGACGACGAGGCGCCTACGGTGACTTCGTAAATCTCAAGATGATATGCCGGCTCAGTCTCTCAGAGGTGCTCATAGGTGTAAGGTGTGCGTGTGTGCGTTCATAGGGATGAGTGTATGCGCGTGTATATGAGCGCTTGTGTCTGTACTGATGCTAAAAAAAGGTGTGTACATGCATAAATTTAGTAGCATAGAACTAATAGCACTAAGGCCGTCCACTATGTATGCCAAAACCAGTGTCAAGACAAGTGTTGCTACATTTGGCACCGGTGCCCTGCACTAGCGAGCCAATGCAGCGGAAAAAATCAAGGAACCGGAGCCAGGAGCACCTAGTTGCTCCAATGCCAGTTCCTTTGTGCCATAAAGATTTAGTATTTTACTTCTTGGCTGCTCGGATGTGTGGACTAAAGTTGGCTGCACAAACTACTGAAGCGGTGCCAAATAATTTTCTAGTGGCACCGCTGATGAGATGGAAACATTTTTAGATACTAGGTACAAACTGTGACACTGTGTTAACATCCAGAATAACATAGCACAATGACAGTGTCCAAATCACATCTAACAAATGATTTGTAACAACGAAAGTGGGACTGACCTTCTCTGCACATGCCAGAAACATCCTCCCACTATCCATAGATTCAAACGCAACTAACTTCACGCATGGAGATTGATCGTGACAACAAGCAGGTAGAACTTCAGCCACCCCGCTCCATTCGTTGCAAGTGATGGTCCTAGGGACCTTCAAGAGGAAGAAATGACTCAAATCAACCACTGGGTTAAAATCCTTCATTCCAAGTCATAACCCGAGAGAGAGAAGAGAGGCATACCCGGGTGGTGAAAGAGTCGTCGTCATCGGAGGAACCATTGGGGAGGTCATTCAAGAAGACCATGGCGACCCCGACGGTAGGATGCGAGACGGCAAGAGCGAGGAAACAAGCAAGGAAGCAGCTATAACTTCAGAAGTAAGGTAGAAGGAAATAGGGGAAATGTGACTTGTGGTTGGGGTGAAAAGGGGGTGGGGAAGGGGAGAGGGTAGATATTTCCGCGGTAAACCAAAAATTTCAAAATGTGGAGGGAAACTTTGCGCGCGGTGCCGTCGGACACCATTCACTTTGAATGATTGTGTGCATCACAAATGATTCTTTGGCTTTACGCGCATGGGATGAGTTTGATAATTCATATTTTGGTGGAAATTTCCCTGACTACTGTCCTCATCCACGTCATTGCATAATTTAACATCGCTTGCTAATTTGGGCACACAAAAGAGCATACAGCACATAGACCACACTTACTGAATGGAGCAATTTTAGTAATTAAACAGAGCCAATTGACCTAAACATTGCTCTATCAAAAGACAAGCATTAAAAACAAAGCCTAAGTATGCATAATTTTAACAAAGTTGCCCCTGCGCCGGATTATGCATCGCCGGTGTGAGATGAGACGTCGATGACTTGTCCTGGCGACATGCCGCCATTGGTGGACTCCGCGTCCACCCCGCTAAAGTCAACCGTGTCCTCATCCTCGTCCTCGGTGCCACCCTCAAGGTTGTAGTACTTGTAGTAGTGGCTGCACCAGAGCTCGCATTGGTACTCCACCGCCGACTCCTTGATGGACAGACTCTTCTCTACGTCGATCTTGGCCATGCACAACTCCTCCTCTCAGTGCTCCTCGATCTCCGCCGCCTCTTGCATCTCCAGATCTCGCTCGGCAACCTCATGAGGAAAAAGGTGCTCTGTGGACACCGCCGCCTTTTCGGACGTGGGTTGCATTCTGGATTCCGAGGTGGCCTGGAATATCTAGGCGTGTGTGTCCTCGATCTTGGCGTGGATGGCCTCGACCCGGGCCAGGGCCACATCGGCGGCACGGACGACAGCCTGAGCACTCTTGGCGTTTGTAACCGTCGTCGCAGCAGCAACTGCAGTTGTCTCAGTTGTTGCAGCCGCCTTGTCGGCTACCGCAGGCACCCTCTGGGCGGATGCGACCGTGCTCAATGCGGATACGACGGCACTCTCGGTGTAGGCGGCCGCGCTCTCGGCGCAGGTGGCGATGCTCGAGAGGACGCGTCCTCCGTACGGGCCCTCACGAAGCGTTTCCACGGTGTCATCGTTGCAAGAAGGGGTTGCGGGAATGGGGATCGGGATTCATCGATTCGGGGGTTGCCGGCACTAGAGAAAATGATGCAGACGAAGCTTAAGGAGGAAGAATTGAATAGATCCACAGATTTCATCGCAAACGGTTCCTACTAAAAAAATTGTGTGTGGTGTTGTTGATATTTTTTATTAGCTGCCAAAGACTACTACCTCTTGAGCTTGCGTTGGTTTTTCCGTTGAAGAGGAAAGGGTGATGCAACAAAGTAGCGTAAGTATTTCCATCAGTTTTGAGAACCAAGGTATCAATATAGTAGGAGACGACACACAAGTCACCTAGTACCTGCACAAACAATCAAGAACCTTGCAACCAACACAATAAAGGGGTTGTCAATCCCTTCACGGTCACTCACAAAAGTGAGATCTAATAGAGATAGTAATGTAAATATTTTTGGTATTTTTGTTGTATAGATTGGAATATAAAGATTGCAAAATGGTAAACGAGATTTAAAGAGATGCGATATAATGGAAAAGAGACTTTAATATAATGGAAAAGAGACCCGGGGGCCATAGTTTTCACTAGTGGCTCTCTCGAGATAGCATGTATTACGGTGGGTGAACAAATTACTGCCGAGCAATGTATAGAAAAGCGCATAATTATGAAGACATCTAAGGCAATGATCATGAACGTAGGAATCACGTCCGTGTCAAGTAGACCGAAACAATTCTGCATCTACTACTATTACTCCACACATTGACCGCTATCCAACATGCATCTAGAGTATTAAGTTCATAAGAACGGAGTAACGCATTAAGCAAGATGACATGATGTAGAGGATAAACTCAAGCAATATGATATAAACCCCATCTTTTAATCCTCGATAGCAACAATACAATACGTGCCTTGTTGCCCATACTGTCACTGGGAAAGGACACTGCAAGATTGAACCCAAAGCTAAGCACTTCTCCCATTGCAAGAAAGATCAATCTAGTAGGCCAAACTAAACAGATAGTTCGAAGTGACTTGCAAAGATATCAAATCATGCATATAAGAATTCAAAGAAGAACCAAATAATATTCATAGATAATCTTGTTCATAAATCCACAATTCACCGGATCTCGGCAAACACACCGCAAAAGTGTATTACATAAAATAGATCTCCAAGAACACCGGGGAGAACTTTGTATTGAGAATCAAAGAGAGAGAAGAAGCCATCTAGCTCATAACTATGGACCCGAAGGTCTATGGTAAACTACTCACGCTTCATCGGAGAGGCAATGGTGTTGATGTAGAAGCCCTTCATGATTGATTCCCCCTCCGGTAGATCACCGGAAAAGGTCCCAAGATGGGATCTGATGGGTACAGAAGGTTGCGGTAGTGGAAAAGTGGTTTCATGGATCCCCCTGGTGTTTTGGGGTATAAGAGTATATATAGGCAAAAGAAGTATGTCGGTGGAGCTACGACGGGCCCACGAGGGTGGGGGCGTGCCTACCCCCCTGGGCGCGCCCTCCTGCCTCGTGGACGCCTCGTGGAGTTTCTGACTTCAACTCCAAGTCTTCTGGTTTGCTTTCGGTCCAAGAAAGTGAAGGAAATAGGCCCTAGAGGCAATAATAAAGTTATTATTTGTTTCCTTATTTCATGATAAATGTTTATTATTCATGCTAGAATTGTATTAACCGGAAACTTGATACATGTGTGAATACATAGACAAACAGAGTGTCACTAGTATGCCTCTACTTGACTAGCTCGGAATCAAAGATGGTTAAGTTTCCTAGCCATAGACATGAGTTCTCATTTGATTAACGGGGTCACATCATTAGCAGAATGATGTGATTTACTTGACCCATTCCGTTAGCTTAGCACTTGATCGTTTAGTATGTTGCTATTGCTTTCTTCATGACTTATACATGTTCCTATGACTATGAGATTATGCAACTCCTGTTTACCGGAGGAACACTTTGTGTGCTACCAAACGTCACAACATGACTGGGTGATTGTAAAGGTGCTCTATAGGTGTCTCTGAAGGTACTTGTTGAGTTGGCGTATTTCGAGATTAGGATTTGTCACTCCAATTGTCGGAGAGGTATCTCTGGGCCCTCTAGGTAATGCACATCACTATAAGCCTTGCAAGCAATGTGACTAATGAGTTAGCTGTGGGATGATGCATTACATAATGAGTAAAGAGACTTGCACTACAAAAAAATACACTTCCATGATGATACGTGTTTGTCACAGTAGGTCACGTTTTTTGTCATGCATGTACATCCATGACAAATTTATGACAGAATCAAGATAGTCATACCTGTGCTGTCGTAGAAGTGTTCCATGACATTACCAAAGTTATCATCACGGAAGTGTCCACTTCCATGACGATAAATCGCGCCTCACAGAAGTGCTTTCGTCAAGGGTGACCGACACGTGGCATCCACCATAACGGAACGCCGTTAAGCTATCGGGTCAGATTTTGGATCCGATAACCCGTTAACAGCCACGATCAATGCCGATTTTCCACGTGTAAAATTCTCATTGGCTGACGGATCCACGTGCCAGCTCCGCGTTGGCACAGGTGTAACTCATCCAACGGTCGAGATGGGCCTATGATATGTTGACACGTGGACCGTCCCAAAAGTGGCCCACAAAGTTTAAATGGGCCGGCCCAACCGAAGGCATATAAGATTTAGCAGACCATAATGGGCAGGCCCAGCTAAAGGCCCACAAAATTTAGCGGGCCATAATGGGCCGGTCCAGCTAAAGGCCCACAAGATTTTGCAGACCACAATGGGTCGGCACAGTTAAAGGCCCACAAGATTCTGCAGACCATAATGGGCCGGCCCAGCTAAAGGCCCAACATTCTCTGTCAAATCGGCCCGTCAATGGCCTGGTCTAAACTTGTCATCAATACGGCCCATGGTCACTTCTGGCCCATTAACAGTCCGCTAAGTAATTGGGCTGAATTACGACCCGGTGTATTTCCGGCCTGTTAAAGGTCCGGCTTCATTTGGTCCCATTTACAGGCCATCAAAACTTTCGGCCCATAAACGACCGTGAAGGATTTGGGTCATATTCGGCCATGTCCGTCATTCGGCCTGTTAGAGGCCCACTATTTATTTGGGCCACTTTCGGCCTGTTGTCATTTTCGGCCTGTTAACGCCGGACGTAAACATGGGCCATATGTGGCCCAACATCATATAGGGCCCATTAACGGCCCATATAAAAATGACGATAATCTAGCCCGAGCGAAGTTGCGGC
Organism: Triticum aestivum; assembly: GCF_018294505.1. Classification (NCBI taxonomy): domain Eukaryota; kingdom Viridiplantae; phylum Streptophyta; class Magnoliopsida; order Poales; family Poaceae; genus Triticum; species Triticum aestivum. The sequence goes on along the minus strand of NC_057795.1, from coordinate 300,926,434 downwards.
CTGTTAAAGGCCCGTGTATTAGGTCGGCACATTTACGGCCCGTCCGAATTTCGGCCTGTCAAATATCTGCATCGTAAATGGGCCACCATTTCGGCCTGCTAAGTCCAGTGGGTTATTTGGCACAATCAGGGCCCAATCTCACTTTCGGTCTATTAAAGGCCCATGTTTTTTATGGGCTCGAGATATTTACACCTGTAAACGGCATATTTTTACCGAGGGCCCAAATTATGTTTAGGCCTATTAAAGGCCCACTATGGGCACAGGCCTACCAGAAAAAATTGAAAGCTTATGCTAATTTAAGCCCAGATATTTTTAGTGGGCTACATGCCAATTTCGGCCCGTAATCGTTTTTAGCCCAATTGGAATGGGCCCGATGAATGTTGGTATGTTGGGCTCCTACGAAGCTTTCATCCGAATACATTACTAAGATAAACCTACACTATACAAAAACAGCGTCATAATTACTACAGCCTGTGGCAGCATCATAAATGTTGTATCACAACAAAATAAATTCCAATCATACAACAAAAGGCCTGTTGGCATAAAGTTTACAGTCCTTCCAGATAAAAGCACCATCAGATGTATAGAAGCACAGATCATTTGACCTGAGTGCTAATGTTTCAGGCTGTAGAATCTGATGGAGCAGCATGATCTCCACCTTTTTTCCGCCATTGCTCTTCAACAACGAAGCGAATGTTTGATAGTCTGGTTTCAAAACCATTCATATCTTGACGACATTTCTCAACCACTATTCTTGTTTCCGAAACAACGTCCATTAGGGATTGGACTTGTGTCTGGAGCACAGATATATCACTCTGTCTAGCAGGAAGATTTTGTTCAGTAGGCGATTTGGACGAGGTTACCTTGACAACCAATCCAGAATTACGCAGGAAGGTGCTTTTTGCACTGTTAGTGGAGAGATACTGACGCACTGCAGCAAGAGGTGACATTGTGCCTGTAGTAGCCTCGTCATCTTCAGGTGGTTGTGGCTGTTCAATCATTTGTTCCATAGCTTCCTGAAAGTTTGAATTGTAGATTAGTGTACCAGTGAGTTACTAATGAGACAAAAACAAACAAAGTAGGTTAAACGTTTATACATAACTTATTTTGGTGAACTACTGTAATACATTAGCATGTATTGTAGTGCCAACTACATAATAAAACCACTTTCGGAACATATGTCCATGTAGCATGCCTACTGTATTGTCTATTTCCTCACATTCTTAACATCTAAGGATAAAGAGGCATGGTTTAAAGTAGGATGAACATAGTATGGCATCATTCATATCATGGGCAAACAGATATAAAACAAACATGCTATTTTATCATTGTGTGCGCACGTGAACATAACAACTAGATTATAGATCAAGACCAAAAGAATATCCTTCATCTCTTTTAAACCATGTAAGGTGAAATGATACGTTAAGACAACTGTGTATAAAAGTGAACAGAGTAACTGACATTGGCTGCAAACCAAGTAGTTAAATGAACACATCACAGTACCAATCAGTTTAAGGCAGGAGGAGTAAGGACTTACAACAGCGGCTTGAACTGGTGTGCTCATGCCCTTCATCTTGCTGGTGTGGCAATCCTTGAAGATTTGCACTGCATTCGGTTCAGGTTCTTTTTGGTCCGCACGGGCTTTCCTCTGTCTTTGGAACAAGTCAATATAGATACGATAATATGGCACAAAGAAAAGAAGGAAGTAGCAGCTATTTACAAGAGCCTCGCAGTGTGCAATATAGCTACGAGATCCTGTTGTCTGTTGGAATTTCACTTTAGAATGGTTGGTTTTGTTCTTCAAACAGTTAGCCTAGAAGAAGATACACTTGTAAGGCACATACATAAATACAAGTTCAATATGTGGTCTGATCAAATACATATAGCCTACCTGATACTTTGAATCAGACCAGTGTTTAGCGAGGGCTGTCCAGTCTTCATCTGTAATATATTCCACTGGAGATGTTTGGGCGATTTCATTGTTAGCCTTGCCTTCAAAGTGAGATTTTCTAAGGTGGTACCGATACTGTCGCAGAGCAGACTGAAAAACATGAGTGCATGCTTGTTTAGTTGCATCATCTTTCAGATCCAACTTGAACCTCATCTGTTGAAAAAAGAATGTGGGTCTTATTAGGAGGAAGCTAGAAAGTATGGGACAGAGCAAGACAATATTACTAATTGCGATGAATAACATTACTTACGGATAAATGGTCAAGGAAGGTGTTAAACTGGGTATTGTCTTTCTCATTCCTGTACTAGATCCACGTTGGGAGGATACGCGCATGACACCTAACGGGAACGGCTGCTTCTGATACTAACTTGGCTGACTTTGCAGCATCACGTGGCCTTTTTAAACCTGCCTCAAAATGGATCTCCATTCTTCCTCCTTTAGAATTTGTTAATCTGTCAAGCATTATCCCTGATGTCTGTTTCCGCTTGCACCGTGGTGCTAGTTCAACAACGAATATGGAAAGTGTTAGTGTACATCAAACTGTAAGAGTACATATAAAGGAGCATGCAACTGCAACTTGACTCGGTCAGGTACCATCTGGGTGCTGATGCTCATGAGGTTCATCTGATCTTGCCAAGTCCTGTTGTGTCAGCAGTGCTTCGGAAGTAGTGTTAGGTGTGAATGCAGCTTGGGAACTGGACAGTTCCGAAGCAAACGAACGAGTAACTGGTTGAGATGCTGGTACAGTTGAAGCGGATGCTGCAGCTGGTGGAGCAGGTGATACTGTGTTTGTAGATTTAGCCGGTGGACTTGGACCTTCTACTGCACTGTAAGTACCAGCAAAATCTCGACGGCAGATCCTTTTCCGTTTCACCCGACGAGTAACAGCACTCCCTACTATATTATTTTCCTTGCTCTTTTTTGACTTTGCCATGTCAAGCTGTACCCACAACACAAAAGAATAAAATCACTCTTCAGAACTCATTGATGCATGATACAGACAAGCAATACTTTGATGTAAGACAACCGTATGAGGATGGAATATGTAAGAAAAACAGGACGGCATGACATATTCACAGCTACGATGTGCAAACTAAGCAGAAGGATTTTCAAGAAAATCGAAGTAATGCAAGCTAGACACCATATGAAAGATGCAACCAATATTACTCTGCCAAGTTAAAAGTGCCTTGTCATAAGTGGAAATTTGAAAAAGTAGAAGCAGTACAACGTAGAAATCAATGCAAGATGCAACCACTATCAAACTGCCATGTTAAAAGCGTCCAATCATGAGTTACTAATGCGGGATACACAACAGCAGTACTTTGATGTAAGAACATGGTATGATAGATAGATGCAGTGTATTCTAGACACAGAAATCCATGTTATATGCACATGTATAACGTATAAACTTAGCAGGTGCAATTTAATCAAAATAGAAGAAATACAGGCTAGACAACATATGCAACATGAAACCAATTATCACACTGTCAACTTGGAGGAAGCACCTACGATGGTGGAGTGCGGGAGATGAACTCATCCTGTAGACTTGGGACTTCAACTTCATTAGCAGTAGAAGTGGCAAATCTAGAGAGTCTCTGTTTGCGTCGGTGCGGAGTACCACCAACATCCCCTAACTTACTCTTTTCCTTCCTATTTTCTGATATTGCCTTATGAAGTCAAAACCACAAGAAGATGAATAAAATTACCTCTGCATAACTGGTTGATGCATGATACAGACGAACACTACTTTAATGTAAGGCAAGCGCAGGATAGGAGGATGGAATATATACAAAAAAAGACAGCGTTTCATATTCACACGTACGATAGGAGGATGGAATATGTATGAAAAAACAGTGAGCAGAAGGCATTTCAACAAAATTAGAAGAAATGAAAGCTAGGCACCATATGAACAAGCAACCAATATCACTCTATCAGGTAAAAAGTGTCTCGTCGTAAGTGCCATTTCAAGAAATTAGAAGCAGTACAAGCTAGAAGACAATGCAAGATGCAACCTACATCACAGTCCCAAGTTAAATATGTCTTATGGGTAAGTGATCGTTGCAGGTATAAGTTGTAAGCTACGCAGATGCAATTCTACATAATCAGAAGCAATACAAACTAGACATCATACGGAAAACGCAATCACGTATAACAGTTCCAAGTAAGAGCAAGCACCTGTGATGGTGGAGTAGGGGAGATGTGCTCATCATGTACACGTATGTTCTAGAAACAGGAACACGTGTCATATTCATAGGCATTATGTGTAAAGTAAGCGGATGCAATTCAAGTTAGAAGCAATACAAGCTAGACATCATACGCAACATGCAACCACATATAATAGTGTCAAGTTAGAGCAAGCACCTATGATGGTGGAGTAGGGGAGATGTGCTCATCATCTACATAGCTACGTTGACTGTCCAGCCTTGTGTTGTCTTGTGAATCTTGTTGGGAGGATGGCGGAGTAGAATCTGTAGAGACCCCCTATTTGAGTTGCTCCGAAGGACCACCATCATCCACTATCGGACTAATTTCCTTCAGCTATAATGATTTTGCATTGTGAAGTCAAACTGATAAGAAAAAGGAATAAAATTCGCTCTTCAGAACTCATTCATGCATGATACTGACAAACACTACTCGGATGAAAGGCAAACACATGATGCGAGGATGGAATATGTATGAAAAACAGGATGGTGTGACATATTCACACCAATGAAGTGGTAACTAAGCAGAAGGCATTTCAACAAATTAGAAGCACTGCAAGCTAGACACCATATGAAAGATGCAACAAATATCACTCTACCAAGTTCAAACTGTATGGTGTTTCAACAAATTAGAAGCAGTATATGCTAGAAATCATATGCAAGACACAACCAATATCACAGTGGCGACTTAAAGGTGCCTTATCATAAGTGACTGATGCGGGATATGCAAGAATAGTAGTCTGATGTAGAAACAGGAACACATGTCATATTCACAGGCATTATGTGTAAAGTAAGCAGATACAATTCAACAAAGTTAGAAGCAATACAAGCTAGACATCATACGCAACATGCAACCACATATAATAGTGCCAAGTTAGAGCAAGCACCTGTGATGGTGGAGTAAGGGAGATGTGTTCATCATCTACACATCTACATTGACTGTCTAGCCTTGCGTTGTCTTGTGAATCTTGTTGGGAGGATGTCGGAGTAGAATATGTAGAGAACCTCCATTTCAGTTCCTCGGAAGGACCACCATCATCCAATGCCTTGCCAATTTCCTTCAGCTTTATTGATTTTGCATTGTGAGGTCATACCGACAAGAAAAAGGAATATCATTCGCTCTTCAGAACTCATTCATGCATGATACTGACGAACACTACTCTGATGAAAGGCAAAGTCATGATACGAGGATGGAGTATGTACGAAAAAAATGGACGGCTTAACATATTCACACCTATGATGTGGTAACTAAGCAGAAGGCACTTCAACAAATTAGAAACACTGCAAGACACCATATGGAAGGTGCAATCAATATCACTCTGCCAAGTTAAACTGTCTCGTCATAGGTGGCGTTCATCAAACTAGAAGCAATACATGCTAGAAATCATATTCAAGACGCAAACCAATATCACACTGCCAACTTAAAGGCGTCCCATCATAAGTGACTGATGCAGGATACACAAGAAGAGTAGTTTCATGTAAGAACATGGTGTGATAGACAGATATAGTATGTACCAAAAACAGGAAAGCATGTCATATTCACATGTATCATGTGTAAGCTAAGCAGATGCAGTTTACACTAATTAGGAGCAATACGAGCTAGACACCATATGCAACATGCAACCAGATATCACACTGCCAAGTTAGAGCAAGCACCTTGGATGGTGGAGTAGGGGAGCAGAGACTTGGACCATGTAATGCACTATCAGTACAAGGAGAATCGGTACAGATGCTCCGTTTACGTTGCTGCAGAGGACCACCATCATCGCCTTCCTTACTCTTTTCCTTCCTCTTTATTGATTTTGCCTTGTCAAGTCAAACCCACAAGAAAAAGGAATAAAATTTGCTCTTCAGAACTTAATGATGCATGATACTGACGAACACTACTTTCATGTAAGGCAGTCGCATGATAGGAGGATGGAATATGTATGAAAAACAGGACGGGGTGACATATTGACATGTATGATGTATAAAGTGTAAACTAAGCACAAGGTGCTTGAACTTGTTAGAATCAATGCAAGCTAGAAACCATATGAAAGATGAAACCAATATCACTCTGCCAAATTAAAAGGGTGCCCTAACAAATGTATTTGACCAAATTAGAAGCAATACATGACAACAGGCTAGAAATAATATGCAATATGCAACGAATAAAGGTGACTCATCGTAAGTGAGTGATGCAGGATACAGAAGATAGGTAGTTTCATGCAAGAACAAGGTTAACACATAGACGTAGTGTGTACCAACAATAGGAAGGCATGTCATATTCACAGGTATAGTGTGTAAACTAAGCAGATGCAATTTACCCTAATTAGAAGCATTACAAGCTAGACACCGTATGCAACATACAACCACATATCACACTGCAAAGTTGGAGCAAGCACCTGTGATAGTGGTGTAGGGGAAGTGATGTCTTCAGGTACAGAGCAACGTTCAATATCTTCATTTAGGCTTGCTGTTTCTTGAGAATCATGTGGAGAGGATGAAATTGCATTCTTTATAAGAGTATTGCGTCTCATATTAACCCATGCGTGTGACTGTCTCATCATAAGCGATAGACGCAGGATACACAAGAACAGTAGTTTGATGTAAGAACATGGTGTGATAGGCAGATGTAGTATGTACCAAAAACAGGAAGGCGTGTCATATTCACATGTATAATGTGTAAGCTAAGGAGATGCAATTTAACAAATTAGGAGCATTGATGAGGGATACACAAGAGAGTAGTTTGATGTAAGAACATGGTTAATAGAAAGACGTAGTATGTACCAAAAACAGGAAGGCATGTCATATTCACAGGTATAATGTGTTAACTAAGCAGATGCAATTGACCCTAATTAGAAGCATTACAAGGTAGGCACCATATGCAACATGCAACCACATATCACACTGCCAAGTAAGAGCAAGAACCTGCGATGGTGGTGTGGGGGAATTGCGGTGATCAACTAGAGAGCTACGTTGACTATCTTCATTTAGCCTTGCCGTTTCTTGAGAATCATGTGGGGAGGATGACACTGCACTCTTTAAACGAGTAGGGCGTCTCACAGTAACCCACCCGTGTGACTGTCTCATCATAAATGATTGACGAGGGATACAAAATAGCATTAGTTTGATGTATGAACATGGTTAATAGACATATGTAGTATGTATCAAAAACAGGAAGGCATGTCATTATCAAAGGTATAATATGTAAAGTAAGCAGATGCAATTTAACCAAATTGGAACCAATACAAGCTAGACACCATATGCAACATGCAACCACATTTGACAGCGCGAAGTTAAAGCAAGCACCTGGGATGGTTGTGTGTGGAAATTGAGATCATCAACTGCAGAGCTACGTTTACTGTCTCCAACTGCTGACACTGCACCCATTAGAGCGCTGAAACGCTTACTGCTTATCTTCGAATTACACTGGAGCGACTTCTGTCTTTTCTTTTCTGCATTCGTCAACACTGCGTCAGAGTCTGAAATACCCATGCATAATAAAACAATAGTGTGAGTATGGGTGAAGTGTGTGCACAATTAGTACAGTGTAAAGGTAGCAGATAGCAGGTCGGTGAGAAATAAATGACGGGAGACATATGATAGCTCTACAACATGCATGGCACACTCAATTACTACAGGATTATATGAAAATAACAGTCGACTGAAAGCAAATAGGTCAGTCCATTTTTTCTGCACCGTCCAACGTACAAAGAATGCGCAGATCGCCTTCATCTACCTCCATCCAGTCAGTGTTAACGATCTTCCCCGAAACGCCAGCGATGACCGGCCCAGTATTGCTCCCCTACCTGTGCCCTCCCCTCGACCTCACCGCACCGCCGTGCTTGGCACCGCCCCCCGGCCATCCATTCAAGCCACGCCGACCTCCAAATCGGGTGCAAGCAGCTCCTGTGCCCCACACCCCTATGATAGACACCGATGCACCGCTTCTCGGGGGAACAGGCGGACTAGGTGCTCCGCGCCTAAGTGGGTGTTGCTTCTTTTAATTGTGGTTTGACTGACCATGAATTGAAATCCAGGCAGCTGACCTCTAGCAAAGGTGAAATAGTAAAAGGGAGGAAACCTTGTGCATTTAGTATCATGAAGAAGATGCAGTAAGAAGCGCTCAACTAGTTTCTTTCATGGGATGAATATGGTGTGAGCGGAGACGTAAGATTTGCACGAATAAGGGAAGAGGAGTACCTCTTTCTGCTGGCAGTGCTGTGTCCTCCTTCTATTTTTCCGACGATCTTGTTGTTCGCCGGAAACCAGAAGTTGTGGAGGACGGTGCAGCCTTGGACGAACCCATGGCCAAGTTGTTGAGTGTGGTGCGGTGGCCGTCTGTCGGCGGCGGGGAAGCAGATCCGAGGTGGCGAACAACGGCGTAGCGGGAACAGCTCTGGTGTGGTGGACGGTTGCGACAATGGAGCCGCAGCAGTGAGGTGCAAGACGGCATGGTCGGAGTGGTTCTGGTACGGCGTACGTCGGTGTCGGCGTCGTGGAGGCAGCTCTGCCTCGGCTTCAGCTGCTAAGTCCTTGAGGGTGTTGCGGTTGCGGTTGCATTGGACGACGACGTCGGGGTACTGGCTCCAGCGTGATGGAGGAGGGCGGTGGTGGATTGGCCGCTATGGGGTGGAGGACGGAGGAGGCTGAGGTTTCGCGGCTGGTGGAGAGGGTGTTTTCGCGCCCAAGGAGTATGAATGGGGAAACGGAGGGAGGCGGGGAACTAAGGGGGAACAATGTTTTGGTTTGAGATGCGCTTGTTGAAATTTGGGGAAAGTTACAAACTTTGCCCCCATCTAAAATTTCGGACATATTGCGGGTTGGGGGTAGGACAGTCATGTCAGGTGTCCCAAATGTGGGCGGGATAGATTTCGGCTGAGCGCATGGGTGTTTAGGCGCCCACGGCGTATGAATGCTTCTCGGAGGCGGTTGACACTGGCGTCTTGGTGAAGTTACAAACCTACCCCGGTTTAGACCTTTGGACATCGGGTTGATAGGCTACACGGACCAGAGTCAGGACAGTAATTTCCTACCACCAAAACATTAGTCTCGCGCGGTTTCCGGTGACCAGAGGCCTATTTGGCGCTTCCTTCAAGGAGCAGAAGCATTAACGTTTTTGGTTCTCTTGAATTGAACTTTCAGGATTTGTCAAACTTCACAAATCTTTACTCTTGAAAATCCTAAAGCTACGATTATTTTGGGAATGGAGGGGGTACATTTTAATATACATTGTACATGAGTATATACTAAAAAATATGCAACTTACCTCAGTTCATGCATGGATCCAGGTATAATCTCCTTGGTTACAAAAAAAATGTTAGATATGCGTATGAATATATATAGCATGTTCAAACTCACAGCAAAGATTGATGCCCCCTTTTACATCTGATTTACAAATGCCATTATCTCGGGTTCAAATAGATGAATGCACTTCCTACGAATTCGAATCTTCGAAACCCACTTATGTTGAATTCGACATGTATTTTATTTCGTAGCTAGCAATTTGGAATATATCCATGCAAGTGACAAATATATAAAGTGCTTCACACTAACAACATGCAATGCACTAATTAATATTTATATATGAATTGCAAAAGCATCCATTGCCTGTATTTCAAACTGCTCTCACTCTATGGATCGATAATATGAAATAAACACATGCACATGCTAGAATTCAATAGAGTATGGGTGTCTGATAGACCGATTTTCGTCCATACGCAATTTTGCAAAATTCATGATCCCATCCAAAAATAATAATGCCATTTATATTTTAATTTAATGTGTAGAGCCGCCTTTTACACGTAGATGCACCATGCCTCGCCCCATTCTCACAAACGCATTATATATCTCTCTATCTAACGCATAAGTGCACACACTTTATATGCATCGGCATTTCTCTTTCACACATGCTCATAATCTCTCTCAGGGTGTCAGGGTGTCTCACGCACATGCTCTCTCTGTTTCTCTCTTTCTCTCTTTCTGACTACTATGTACCACTCTTTTCACTAATCTCAGTTGGAAAACACTATTTCTCTCACATGCATATATACACATGCACGGTCTCTACTAGCCCTCTATACGCACATATATGTGCCTACGTGTCTACCGCACGCACATTATCTTTAGGCCTCTCTCGCACACATTCCCCCCTTGGACACACCTCTCTAATAGTAGTTGGCAGATATGATTTGATCATATCATTCAGTAGGATATCCCTGGCTGTTAGGCTGGAAGGTAATACGAGGCAAAGTTTTACCCTAGTTCGGATCGGACCCTTGCAGTTGAAGAAAGAGCCTACTCCTGGTACTTTATATTAGTGATAGGGGTGTGTACAAAGTACACGTGATAGGCATTGTGCGTGTGTGTATACTATCGACGAACTAGCCCCCAAGCTTGTATAACATACTAAGGGCCTAGGGTTACAAATCATATATAGTCGGCTTATCACCAGTGGGGATAGAGTCCTCCGCGACTCTGGTAGCTTCGTGTTGTACGCCGAGTCCTCCACATGGGTCTCCATATAACACGTCTCGGTCCAACCTATATGTGGCGCAGGATGGAACCAACCCATGAGTCTTCATGTTGACCCACCACAACTAGAAATGATGTGCCCACCACATCACACACGCAATCGGCCACTAAGAAAACAAGCATATACAATAATGCAATGGTATCTAGCTCACAATACATCTCCATATTTTGTTGATGACACTGACGGACTTTGCAGTTGATGCCTGCTCCGTATTTTGTTGACGACACTTACGTTCATTGTATTTGAAGCGAAAGCACGATATGGTCACTGTACTTCAGAATAAGCTCATCACGGTCACCACATACATTTTGTCGTGCTAACCAACATGTGGTTGGATGGTTAGAGGATAGTGGTTTCTCGAGCCCACCAAGGTTAAAGTCCCGGTGCTCGCATTTATCTTGTGTTAATTTCAGTATTTTTCGGCGATGTACGTTCAGTGGGAGGAGACGTTCCACTCGACTACGAGGCACCTATGGTGACTTCGTAAAATCTCAAGATCATATATGCTGGCCCACTCTCTCAAAGGTGCTCATAGGGGTAGGGTTCGCGTGTGTGCGCTTCTAGCGGTGAGTGCTTGCGCGTATATATGAGCCCTTGCGTCTGTACCGTGTTAAACAAATACATGTCATGATTATACTGTCACTAGCTCACCCGTACAACTCCGTATTTTGTTGTTGACACAATCAATTGACCAATCAAACGGCACAACTAGTGTTGCACCATCGGGGCACGTAACCGTGGGGCCCACTTGTCAGCCTGTATACGAAAGAAAGAAATGGTAGTTTGAGTCTGTACTGTGTTAATAAAATAGGAGTACATTTTAGGGTGATCATATGGTCACTGGCTCACCATACAGCTCCGTAATTTGTTGATAACACGATCAATTGACCAGTCAAACGGTCCACATTCAGCAGCGCACATTACCATAGGGCCCACTCGTCAGCCCATATATGAAGGACAGAAATGGTAATAAACTAGTGGTCAGTGGGTATTCGAAGTCGTGAGACCTCTGGTTGGCAGTCACCGGCGGTTGGGGAGGGGGGCGTTCATTGGGCGGTGGGGTGGGGATTCCTGGAGAAAAACCTCAGCGGGGGGGAGGAGGGCTAGAGGGATGGCCGGTGCGGCGGCGGACCGGCGGTGGGGAGTGGTTTCGGGGAGGGCTGGCCGGCCACGGGCGGCAGGGGCGGGCGGTTCGGCCGGTGGTGGCTGGCGGCTCGGGGGGTGGAGTTTGATGATAAACTGGAGGCCCTTGATTTCGTATCCAACGGCTGGAAAATCTAATGACCAGAGATGAAAAAGTCAGTCGACTGACGTGTAGCCTCACCCCGCACATACACATGCATGCACGCAAGACACGCATGCATGTAGGCGTGCAACACTGACACGTACACATAACGTACACACGCACCCATGCTGGCGTGCAACACTGACACGTACACATGCACTCACGAACACACGCACGTACGCACCCATGCATGCAACACTGAAACGCACCCTTGCACGCACGCAACACTCGCACACCTGCATGCACACAGCACACGACGCAAGACAGACACTCAACCTATACGTGCATGCACCCTTTGTTAAGGACATGGATTGTTACGGGTATTAATCAATCTTATTTGTGATAAGCAGAACATTGATGTTTGCATCGGTCTTTATGAATCACAATGTATCGAACGGGCTATCAACATAGTAGGCTTAACTACATGAAAAAGATGACGTCACACTCAATGAACAATCATCGGTTTATGAAATGCCCGCTTCTGACCGCCCTGGCCCACCAAAGGTTCCTCTGCTGTGTGCTGCCTGCGTTGGGTCACTAACATGCAGGCCATGCACCCAAAGAGCCCACACGTCATTGGAAGAACGGTGCGGTGTCCTAGGTCAGAGTCGAGGGTGCCACTCGCCGGAACGCCCGACTGAACACGCCTCTGTGCCGCATTCAAACGCCTCCATGAAACCCGCCCGTGTGGAAGCAGAGAAACCCACTCTGGACACACGTTCGTTCATGACCGGGCTGGCGTTAAGCGCAACGCCGCCCGAGCTCCTCACGTCAGCTGTCTATTTAATATCCTATTTAAACAAGGCCAAACGTCGGCCAAGAATCGCACACCTCCGCCGCTCCCCTATCTCCTCCACCATTTCTCCACTCTTACAATGGCTTACGAAGAGTAGTTATTCCGCATCCAAGCCGGCTGGCTGGCCCGCCGGATACGAGCTATGCAGCTCACTGATCCACCTCCCTCCCCTCGCCCGACGGAGCCAGTTGTCGCCCCAAGTCGGTGCACAGTTCAGCAACTCGCCGCTCCAGGCCAGCTCGACGAGGAGCGGCGCACGGGCGTCATTGCTACCGTCCATGCCGCCGCCTCGTACCGCGTCTCCCGTTTCTGTGGCCGAGACTCCCATGCCGGCGATCGCGCCATGCAAGCAGCGACAGAAACCGGGTGCGCGGAGAGCGACGAGTCGGTGGCCAGCGCCTCCGCGTCCGCCGCCATCATCAAGGATAAGTAGAACACGGGATGCTGCTGCCGCTTGGGTCCCATGAAGGCCACCGCGGAGGCGACGCCGGCGTACATAGCAGGAGTCTTGCCAGATCCTTTTGTTGCAAGGTCCTTCGTCGACCCCGCATGGGCTCCACGGAAGAGGTCAATATTAGGATGAACTCGAGCCGGTGCCGGCCATGGCGAAGTAGTGGCCGGTGATGAACTCGAACCGGTGCCGGCCACCATTATCTTCGGCACCAGCTAATGATATCAGTTGGGTAGTGGGGAAGCGAGCCGTCCTTTGCGCTGAAGCATATACCTCCGGGGCTCCCGGTAGTCCGGTGATCATGCTGCCGGACATGAGGAACACAAATCGATCGGCGGGCAACCATTTAGGCTAGGTATTATATACCTGTGCTGTCCAGAACTAGCACCGCGTAGTTCATTTCAATGTAATGAAATCCGTCATGTTTGTCTGAAAATCCGGTATTTTATATGATTTCTGTCATTGTTTATATGAAATATCAGTTTGTCTATGTGTTTGCGTGAATTTCGTCCGGTTGGTTGAGTTGCTGTCATAATGTGTGCGGCTACGGTTGGATGGCATAATTTGCGGGTTGTCGGTCGGTCAGCGGGTGGCTTGGGTGGCGTTGTGGGACAAAAAACACACCTCGTGCGAGCTCGTCTCCAACGTGCGCGCTGGAGGATGCATGACAACACGAGCACCCGAGTCGTTCCTCGTTCATCGGTGGCAAAGGCAGCGGTGGACAAAAGGGGCGCCAATATTTTGGCTACCCCGGGCAAGATCCAAACAGCCCCTCCCAACAGATTCAAATCCCTCGTTCGTCGTGGAATTTTGCCATGTGTTGTTTTCATGGACTAGCAAGATACTCGTGCATTGCACGGAACATCAAGATGCATTTTTTACAAACTCCCGCATGCATGCAAGGGATAATTAGTAGTACCACGAGGCAAACACCATTAATATTGCATCGATTAGTGTTAGTGGCCTTGTATATCTGCAAATTGTAATTTTGATAGTGTCCCCTTGTATATAAAAATGGAGGGAGAAATATGAGAGATAAGGTGAGGAGGAGTGGGGCGTGGTGCCGTGGTGGTGACTGGTGGTCGGACTGGGCGGAGGCATGGGGATGGACGGCGCATTATGTCTAGGTTTGTATCTCTCTCACACACACCCACGTAGGTGGGGGACATGCACGAAGAGAAGAGGTGCACGCACGGCGCACGTACTCCCGTCTCTTTCCCAACCACACCCGCGCGGGTACATGATGGAGTACTTTTGATGTGTCCCTTCAACTCGCAGAACGAGGAGAAACTTGCTTACTATGCCGTCTCCCCCGCCCACGGGCGCGGTGGCTCGCAGGATGATGTGAAGCTTACTAGGAGTACTACTATACGCCTTTACGCCTGCTCCCTCGCCCACGCGCGCGGTGGCTCGCAGCACGAGGAGAAAATTTTACTACTCCCTCCGTTTACTCCTCGTCCCTACTACACACTTTGGTTAGTACTCCCTCTATTTACTTATACAAGGCCACTATAAAAAATACATTTTGCATCTATACAAGGCCACAAATAGTAATCGAGACAAAATTTACTACTCCTTCCTTTCCAGTTTATGGCTCAATTTCAAAATCTCTCCAACCAAGGTAGACGGTGAGTGGTCGAATTAATTTCGTAGTTTGCACAGTACGCTCGTTTTTCTCAGAAGTTATGTTTACCGAGGCATTAATTAGAACAAATGCATGAATGACCACTAAATTTTCATGAACTTGTACATGCATTGGTCAGTTTCCTCTTGACACTGCTTGTGTCGGGTGATCTAACGCACCTCGAAATCCAACATGTAATGGTACTACTACTACTATAGTAGAATTGAGACTTATCAAACGGAAAAACGAATGTTTTTTAGATGAGCCCTATAAACCCTAGAAGGTACGTACTCCGTAAAAACAAATATTTCCAAAACTAAGTCGCTCCCTTTCATGAATTCTGTAGTATACTCCTCTGTCGACGCTCCCTTTCATGAATTCTATACTTCATGTCGCCGACATGTGGGACATATAGCAACCAGGTCGACGTGTCAAGCACCAAATAACAGTGCAGAACATCAGGGGGGACGCACCCCACTCGTACCGGCCCAATGGTAGTAATGAGCAATGAGACGTCAAATCACAATGCCGCACCTTCCCAGACGGACGAAGCAACCATTATTTCACACTTTGGTTCGACATCATCTCAAACCACGTAGGAGTACTAGTATTGCTTCTGCCTCAAGAGGGATACGCGCATCACCTTGGTACATCATGACACGTGGGACCGCATGACAGGCCATGCTCCCCCGCCGATCGCTCGGTAAAATCACCTCATTTTTACTATACTTCCTCCATATCGGTTTACTACATGGCATGCACATCGTTCTAGGTTGAGAATTTAACTGGCTATATATATATATATGATGAACAGTACGCTAGCCTTTTAAAAAATGTATACTTTTGTACAGTAGTACTCCACTATCGATGGATTGCGCCATGGAGCAAAAATTGAAATTTAAAAACAAGGTGGTACATATAGAGAGCGCTCATCGCCAAATTATGCATATAGTACTATTAAAAAGCTAGTACGTGCTTATTTGGGGTGCTAAATTCTATTAAGGAAATACTAGTGCTAGTATGTACATACTGAAGAGTTAAAGTAACGAGAAGAAACATAACATAGTTCTGCTGGGGGCTCAGCAAAACACACCCCTCAAATTAAACTAAGCACACCTGAAATTAAACTACGCAACTAATTCGGTAGACAATACATTAGAAGTTTAGAACCACCATGAGCAACGACACTGCCACCTTACTCGGAGTCCTCGTCCACGTCCTCGACTTCGTCCTTGTGCCTCTTCCTCTTGGCTGATACTTCTATGCTTGAACCGCCAACTGGGCTGTTGCTCTCATCCAACCCTTGTAGATATTGAAACAAAGGTAGACATCCATTGCAGCATACTGGATGTGGTCTATATCTAGTACATTCCGCTGCCATGCATGACGATGAAACGTGTAATGAGGTTTCTCTAGTTTACCGTACGAAGGATGAACCATGGCTCCTGCCAGGGTCAGCATTAAAGGCTGACGAGAGGGCACCAGCCGATTCTTTTGGAGGTTGAAGGGGTTGCCTACAACGAGGCCTATCCGACGCAAGACTTCTTTGTTGTTATTAAAGTCTACAGTAACGAATTTGACTATTTTGTCCTCGAGGAAGTTCTTAAAATCCTAGCACTCAATGTCGGCATGTCATATGTGGTAGACCAAGCAAACGTTATGTACGCAAACCTGGATCACGGCGGGTGAGGGAGTCCTGGACTAAGGGGTGTCCGGACAGCCGGACTATCATCGTCCGCCGGACTCCAAGACTACGAAGATACAAGATTGAAGACTCTGTCCCGTGTCCGGATGGGACTTTCCTTGGCGTGGAAGGCAAGCTTGGCGATACGGATATGTAGATCTCTTACCATTGTAACCTACTCTGTGTAACCATAGCCTCCTCCGGTGTCTATATAAACCGGAGGGCTTTAGTCCGTAGGACAACAGACATTACAACAATCATACCATAGGCTAGCTTTAGGGTTTAGCCTCCTTGATCTCGTGGTAGATCCACTCTTGTACTACCCATATCATCAATATTAATCAAGCAGGACGTAGGGTTTTACCTCCATCGAGAGGGCCCGAACCTGGGTAAAACATCGTGTCCCTCGTCTCCTGTTACCATCCTCCTAGACGCACAGTTCGGGACCCCCTACCCGAGATCCGCCGGTTTTGACACCGACATTGGTGCTTTCATTAAGAGTTCCTCTGTGTCATCACCGATAGGCTTGATGGCATCTACAACCAACGACGCTGTCCTGGGTGAGACTTTTCTCCCCGGACAGATCTTCGTATTCGGCGGCTTCGCACTACGGGCTAATTCGTTTGGCCATCTGGAGCAGATCGAAAGCTACGCCCCTGGCCGTCAAGTCAGACTCGGAAGCCTAAACTTCACGGCCGATGTCTGCGGAGACTTGATCTTCGACGGACTCGAGCCACAGCCAAGCGCGCCGCACTGTGACGATGGGCATGATCTAGCTCTGCCGCCGAACAGTGCCTTGGTGGCCGCACACGAATCCGCTTCGTCCGTTAGTCCGGAGCCGATTGCCCAGATCGAGGGTCGATGGATAGACGCCGCCTTGGGGGCTTCAACTTCCACGGCACTGGAGCCGAACACTAATCTTGTCCCCCGTGAAACTCGTGATTCCGAGGCGCCGGACTCCTTGCCGGACTCCAGGCCTCCCACGCCCCTACCAATCGAGTCGGATTGGGCGCCGGTTATGGAATTCACCGCCACGGACATCTTCCAATACTCGCCTTTTGGCGACATCCTGAATTCGCTAAAGCATCTCTCGTTATCAGGAGAGCCCTGGCCGGACTATGGCCAGGATGGTTGGGATACGGACGACAAAGAAATTCAGACCCCACCAACCACCCACTTTGTAGCCACTGTCGACGATCTAACCGACATGCTAGACTACGACTCCGAAGACATCGACGCTATGGACGACGATGCCGGAGACGAACAGGAACCAGCGCCTACAGGGCACTGGAAGACCACCTCATCATACGACATATACATGGTGGACACCCCAAAAGACGGGGTCGGCGAAGAAGCAGCGGAGGCAGACTCTTTAAAGAAGCAGCCCAAACGCCGGCGTCAGCAGTGCCGCTCTAAATCCCGCCACAGCAAGAATGGAGATTCCGGCACAGGAGATAATAATACCCCAGAGAGTGCCGAAGACAATCCCCTCCAGCAAGACTCAGCTCAGGAGGATGCAGAAGCAAGCCCTCACGAGAGGGCGGCAGACGAAGAGGTTGAGGATTACAACTATATGCCTCCCTCCGAAGACAAGGTAAGCCTCAATGATGACGAATTCGTCGTGCCCGAGGATCCTGTCGAACAAGAGCGTTTCAAGCGCAGGCTTATCGCCACAGCAAACAGCCTAAAGAAAAAGCAGCAATAGCTTCAAGCTGATCAGGACCTGCTGGCCGATCGATGGACCGAGGTCCTCGCGGCCGAAGAGTATAAACTCGAACGCCCCTCCAAAAGCTACCCAAGACGCAAGCTGCTCCCCCGATTAGAGGAGGAAGCATACACACCTCCATCACCAGCGCATGATATGGCTGACCGACCACCCCGTGGTCGTGATAGAGAGGCATCCAGGCCCCCAGCCAAGACCGTACCCCGGCATCACTCCAAAAGTACGAAGCCAAGAGGGAACGCGCCGGACTTGCAAGACATATTGGAGGTCAAAGCAAGGCAATCCAGATCCATCTACGGATCACGTGGGCGCCCCACGACCCATGACGAATACCGTCGCGCCGGACACAATAACCCCGGCCGGGCCGAACACAGCAAACAGCGCTCTCTCGAGCTGCGTCGCGATATCGCTCAATACAGAGGCGCCGCACACCCGCTATGCTTCACTGACGAAGTAATGGATCATCAAATCCCCGAAGGGTTTAAACCCGTAAACATCGAATCCTACGATGGCACAACAGACCCCGCGGTTTGGATCGAAGATTATCTTCTCCACATCCATATGGCCCGCGGCGACGATCTCCATGCCATCAAGTATCTCCCACTCAAGCTTAAAGGACCAGCTCGGCATTGGCTAAACAGCTTGCCCGCAGAGTCAATTGGGTGCTGGGAAGACCTGGAAGCCGCATTCCTCGACAACTTCCAGGGCACGTATGTGCGACCACCAGACGCCGATGACCTAAGCCACATTATTCAGCAGCCAGACGAATCGGCCAGACAATTCTGGACATGGTTCTTGACAAAGAAAAACCAAATCGTCGACTGTCCGGATGCAGAGGCCCTTGCAGCCTTCAAACATAAAATCCGGGACGAATGGCTAGCCCGGCACCTGGGGCAGGAAAAGCCGAAATCCATGGCAGCCCTCACATCATTAATGACCCGCTTTTGCGCGGGAGAGGACAGCTGGCTAGCTCGCAGCAACAATCTCTGTAAAAATTCTGGCAGTCCGGATACTAAGGACAACAATGGCAGGTCACGTTGAAACAAAAACAAACGCCGCATTAACGGCGACGATAAGGAGGATACGGCAGTCAACGCCGGATTCTGAGGCTCTAAACCCGGTCAACGGAAGAAGCCATTCAAAAGAACCACTCCGGGTCCGTCCAATTTGGACCGAATACTCGACCGCTTATGCCAGATACATGGCACCCCTGAAAAACCTGCTAATCACACTAATAGAGATTGCTGGGTGTTTAAGCAAGCAGGCAAGTTAATTGCTGAAAACAATGACAAGGGGCTAAACAGCGACGACGAGGAGGAGACCCGACCGCCGAACAATAGAGGACAGAAGGGTTTTCCCCCACAAGTGCGGACGGTGAACATGATTTACGCGACCCATATACCCAAGAGGGAGAGGAAACGCGCACTAAGGGACGTCTATGCGATGGAGCCAGTCGCCCCGAAGTTCAATCCATGGTCCTCTTGTCCGATCACTTTCGATCGAAGAGACCATCCGACCAGCATACGCCATGGCGGATTCGCCGCATTGGTTTTAGACCCAATCGTCGATGGATTTCACCTCACGAGAGTCCTGATGGACGGCGGTAGTAGCCTGAACCTGCTTTATCAGGATACAGTTTGCAAAATGGGCATAGACCCCTCAAGGATTAAACCTACAAAGACAACCTTTAAAGGTGTCATTCCAGGTGTGGAAGCCAACTGTACAGGCTCAGTAACACTGGAAGTGGTCTTCGGATCCCCGGACAATTTCCGGAGCGAGGAGTTAATCTTCGACATAGTCCCATTTCGCAGCGGCTATCACGCTCTGCTCGGACGAACCGCGTTTGCAAAATTCAACGCGGTGCCGCATTATGCATACCTCAAGCTCAAGATGCCAGGCCCTTGTGGAGTCATCACGGTCAACGGGAATACGGAACGCTCCCTCCGAACGGAGGAACATACAGCGGCTCTCGCGGCAGAAGTACAGAGCAGCCTCTTAAGGCAATTCTCGAGTCCGGCTGTTAAACGGCCAGATACAGCAAAACGCGCCCGAAGCAATACCAACCAAGACCACCTGGCGCGATCAGAGCACACGTAGCAATGCGGCTCCAACCCTCGCCCGCGCATGATCGCAAGAATAACACTCCGCGTACATCATTACGCTTTGGTGATACCATGGGCACAGGGAAGGGGCACGATCGCAGTGGACCCAGAGTGCGGTTCGACCACACCAGGGGCTCGCAAGTGTGCCCCCCTTTTTATTTTTTATTTTCCTTCTTTGTGTACACAGGACTCCGTTAACCAGAGGCCCTGTCCGGCGATGAACCTGCCGAACTCATGATGCAACAGTCAGGGACGAAAGAAGGCTGTGACGAACACTCAGGTGGTCTCAATTACGAGCATTAAATTCGATTATATACACCAAGTCCGCAGCTCACCCCTGGAGGGGGACATGTTTACTTAGTCCAAATCCCTTGCTTACCACACTATTTGTATCAGTCCGCACTCATAGCAGACTTCCTTTAATAAATAATGCAGCACTTTTCGACTGCAATTACATTACCTTTTTATATATATGTTCATTACATGACATCTTGCACCCGTATATTTTGGTACGGCCTAATACACCAGGGGCTTATGTTCCCCACATTATGGTGTGATAAGTCCGAACACTTTCATAAGTGCGGCACCCCGAACTTATAGCATTATATGAATCGGCTCCGAATCATGTCTTGGGTCAATAGTTGGGTTTGCCCGGCTCCCACGTTTTGGTGCCTTACGTTCCGTTCTGTCGGCTAAGGTGGCACTGGGAGAACCACTGCGATTGCGCCCCGGTTGAGCCGCGTGAGCGCCTCAGTGGAGAAAGCTAAAACTGACTGGCATGATAAGGCGAGCGACTGGTCGCTGTTCGAGAGGTCTTTTCGGGTCCTTAAAGACTCACGCCGCTTCGAGCGAAGTTCCGGACCATGTCCGATGAAGGCGTGGATAGTGCCCCGGATTCGGTCTTCCGAATACCAGGGGCTTCGCCGAAATTTAAAATTATCGAATTCTATGGCTAAGTGAGAGTGTTCAAGCATTATAAGTCCGGTTGCCTTGTTCGTTGTGTTGAGCGCCTCCCTAGATGGACCCAAAAATGGGAACAAGAGTGCTCAAGTTTATCCCGAACACCCCAGCACTCGTGGCTTGGGGGCTGAAGCCAACGACTTGCCATCTCTCAGATTTTATATATGGCGGCATAGAAGGTAATATTTTAAATTAGACAAGCGTTGCTTAAGGCACATATGAACGAAGTTTTTAGCGCACAGGATAATACATAGCGAGTTCACTCAAAGATTACATTTCTAGGGCACTCATCCGCAATATCGCGGGCTCCCTTCAGGACAGTTTTATAATACATTTCGAGCGTGCGATACTCCTTGCCCAGTGGCGGTGGGTCCATGAGAAGCTTCTCCGCATCCAACTTGCCCCAATGCACCTTTGTGCGGGCAAGGTCCCGACGAGCACCTTCAATATAGGCGGAGCGCATGACGACCTCCACCCAGGGGCAGGCATCCAGCAGCCGCCGCACAAGGCCAAAGTAGCTCCCAGGCATGGCCTGTCCAGGCCACAGCCGGACTATAAGGCCCTTCATGGCCTCCTCAACTACCTTGTGGAGTTCGACCAGCTGCTTCAGCTAGTCGCTTGGGGGCACTGGGTGTCCGGCCTCAGCATACTGAGACCAGAAGACTTTCTCCGTCGAGCTCCCCTCCTCGCCACGATAGAATGCGGCGGCATCGGACGCACTACACGGCAGATCTGCAAATGCCCCTGGAGAGCTCCGAATGCGGGTAAGTGTCAGGTAGTTTACATTAACATGCTTGCTTTGCATGAAAAATGCCTTACCCGCCGCTATCTTCTTCACATCTTCAACCTCCTGAAGGGCCGTACGGGCCTCGGCCTTGGCAGAATTGGCACTTTCGAGAGCCGAGGCAAGCTCGGACTCTCGAGTCTTGGAGTCACGCTCCAAACTCTCATGCTTCTCCATCAGAGCCTGGAGCTCTTGCCGTACTTCCGCCACCCGTGCCTCCTGCTTTTCTCGCTCTGCCCGCTCCGCGGCAGCACTGCGTTCGGCCGCAGACACAGCCTCCTTCAGGGCCGCAATGTCGTTCGTGGCCCCTGCAATACCCAAATTATCCTTGTTAATTTTATTGCAACCAAAATCCTTTTCTGTAAGGTAACTATTCAAAGTGGTGTGACTCACCTTCTTTGTCCTCGAGCTGCTTTTTGGCATGGCCGAGCTCTTGCTCGGACCGCTCGAGATCCTTCTTCAAGACATTGACCTCCGCCGATAGTGCGGCAGAGGTCAGCAGCGCAGCCTGCAAACCCATATTGACATATTTTAAGCAACCCTGCGTATATCTTGTTAGATCCTCAGTCCGGCTTTTCTTTCCGAACACCGAACTGAGCATCAGGGGCTACTCTCTATGCGGTATTACATTACATAATTTTAACTTCTTACCTCAAAGCCTGTTAAAAGGCTGCTGCAGGCTTCGGTCAGCCCGCTCTTGGCAAGCTGAACCTTTTGAATCACCGCACTCATGATAGTGCGGTGTTCTTCCTCGATGGAAGCGCCTTTAAGCGCCTCCAACAAGTTATCCGGCGCCTCCGGTTGGACGGAGGTCGCCGGTGTCACGGTCTTGCCCTTCTTTCGAAGGGGCCGCCCGCCGGACTCTGGAACCACTGCGGGTTCCGATGTAGAGTCCGGCACAAAGTCCGGGAGGCAGCCTGACGGCGCCTCCAGAGCCTCCTCCTGATGGGTCCCTCTCTGGGATCCCACCTCGGCGTCCTCGCCGGCGCGGGGGGTAGTGGCAGTCGGAAGTGAATCCACATCCGACGGGGCCAATGACCCGCTTGATGAAGCGGGGAGATCATCATCAGCCGGACTACGGACAGAATGCGGCGTTAGAAGGACACTACGCGACACGAAAGAAATTGCATATCAAGGATCCGGATACTTACGATCTTGCCGGACGCCTGGCCCTTGGAGGCCACTCATCCTCGCCAACGGTGGTGTTGGCGAAACTGTCCGGGGGGATAGTCCTCCCCCTCTTGGACCCTTCGGCCTCCCCTATTGGGGAAGCCTTCCTCTTCTTCTCTCCCTCCTCCGGGAGAGAGTCCTCCTCCTCCTCCTCGTCTTCGGGGGAGGAGTCCGCCTCGTTGTCGGATGCCTGATTGCGGGAACTCTTTCGAGTCCCCGCGGCCACCTTCTTGGCCTTCTTCTCCGGCACGACATGCGGTGCCGGAACCAGCAGCCCTGCTAGGCGGGCGTTCTCTGGGTCTTCTGGCATGGGAGCCGGGCTGATGAGCTGCTTGGCCTTCTCCATCCATTCCTGTCAAAGGAAAAGAAAGAATGAAACCCTCTGAGAATCAATTTGATTACCACAAGTGTCCCGTCACGGGGTTGAATCACTTACCTCGTCAGCCGGATGCTGCGAGCGGAATCCGCGATCTTCCGTCACGGATGCAGGGGCTTCGGCGCCCTTAAACAGCACCCTCCAGGCGCCTTCGTATGTCGTATCGAAGAGCCCGCTCAGCGCCTGGTGCTATTCCTGATCGAACTCCCACAGATTGAATGCCCGTTCTTGGCATGGGAGAATCCGGCAGATGAGCATGACTTGGACCACGTCGACGAGCCCGAGCTTATTGCTCACCAGCTTCTGGATGCAGGCTCGGAGTCCCGTCACCTCCTTCGGATTGCCCCACAGCAAGCCCTTCTCTTTCCAGGAGGTGAGCTGCGTGGGGACGCCAGATCTAAACTCGGGGGCCGCTGCCCATGTGGGCTTGCGCGGCTCGGTGATGTAGAACCA
Source organism: Triticum aestivum (assembly GCF_018294505.1). NCBI lineage: Eukaryota > Viridiplantae > Streptophyta > Magnoliopsida > Poales > Poaceae > Triticum > Triticum aestivum. The sequence continues at coordinate 300,902,357 of NC_057795.1, read as the reverse complement.
CCCCGATTGCCACCCCTTGACGGAGTCCACGAAGGCCCCTTCGAGCCAAAGGACGTTGGGCAACTTACCCAACATGGCGCCTCCGCATTCCGCTTGCGTGCCCTTCACAACCTTCGGCTTGACGTTGAAGGTCTTGAGCCACAGGCCGAAGTGGGGCCGGATGCAGAGGAAGGCCTCGCACACGACGATAAACGCCGAGATGTTGAGGATGAAGTTCGGCGCCAGATCATGGAAATCCAGGCCGTAGTAAAACATGATCCCCCGGACGAATGGGTGGAGTGGAAAGCCTAGTCCACGGAGGAAGTGGGGAAGGAAGACGACCCTCTCATGGGGCCCAGGGGTAGGGATGAGCTGCCCCTCGTCGGGCAGCCGATGCACGATATCGCCGGAAAGGTATCCGGCGCTGCGCAGCTTGGTGATGTGCTCCTCCTTAACGGTGGAGGCCAACCATTTGCCTCCCGCTCCGGACATATTCAGAGAAGGTCGAGGCGAGATGCGCGAACTTGGGCGTTGGAGCTTGAGTGCGCGGAGATGGATAAGCAAAGGAGGAAGAAGGCGTAGGTGAGAAGGTGAATCCTTATCCCTTATATATAGGCGGACGAAAACTATACGTCCCCACCGGCCTAATAAAACTCGCTTATCTCCCAAGCGCCACCATCAATGGCACGGTTGGGTTACCCACGTCCATATTGATGAGAATCCCGGAATAAGGGGAACACGATCTCTGCTTCGATAAGACGTGCCAAGGAAACCGCTTCGCTAAACGTGCTGAGGTGGTATAGTAAAAAACAATTCAAACAAAGGCTTGGTAGTGGTGTGATGTCACGCCACATAATACGTCAGCAGATTGGACTGGTGTACATTTTATTCTCTCTACGGTGGAATGTGGAATTTATTTTGCAGAGCCGGACACTATCCTGGTGTTCATGATCTTCTTTGGGTTATTCAAGCGAGGAACCCGCCTTGCAATGCCGAACATTATGCGCGCCGGACTAATCGTCATTGAAGCCTGGTTCAGGGGCTACTGAGGGAGTCCTGGACTAAGGGGTGTCCGGACAGGCGGACTATCATCGTCCGCCGGACTCCAAGACTACAAAGATACAAGATTGAAGACTCTGTCCCGTGTCCGGATGGGACTTTCCTTGGCGTGGAAGGCAAGCTTGGCGATACGGATATGTAGATCTCCTACCATTGTAACCGACTCTGTGTAACCCTAGCCTCCTTCGGTGTCTATATAAACCGGAGGGCTTTAGTCCGTAGGACCACAGACATTACAACAATCATACCATAGGCTAGCTTTAGGGTTTAGCCTCCTTGATCTCGTGGTAGATCCACTCTTGTACTACCCATATCATCAATATTAATCAAGCAGGACATAGGGTTTTACCTCCATCGAGAGGGCCCGAACCTGGGTAAAACATCGTGTCCCTCGTCTCCTGTTACCATCTGCCTAGACGCACAGTTCGGGACCCCCTACCCGAGATCCGCCGGTTTTGACACCGATAGCGGGCTTCTTCCTCTCTTCGTCCTTTAGATCCTTCTCTCGTCCCACGACTGTGGTGTACTCAACATCTAGCCCAGCGACCCACTCATCATGTTTGTTTTCAAACATGCGTCTGAAGCGAGAAAGGCATCCTTTCACCATCGCGGAAGTACGGGTGTAGATGACATCGAACTCATCGCTGGTGATGGTTCTAACCTTGTACTCACCGCCAATCGGGGAGATTTGGGACGCCATGGATTTGGGAGGACGGTTAGGATTAGTGGAACTGCCGTAATGTGAATGGACGGGACGACTAGGAGCGAACCGCCGTAGTATTAAAGGACGTGCGGGGACGAGTAGGACCGAACTGCCAGCGTGCGAACAGCAGGGTAGTGGCTTTCCATTCTCCCATGATACGGGCTTCCGAGAGCCCTTGGATCTGAGATCGAACGGTTGCATGGCGTGATTCTAGACCTATGGGTGAATATCCTATCCTGGAGGGTTATTCTTAAAATTTTCAGCAACTTAGCATGCGACCGTTTGATCTCAGATCCAAGGGCTGCCAGTAGCCCGTATCATGGTCGCGCCTACCACGACCGTCGCGTCGCTCGCGCGGTCGCGCCCTTGGAGATTTAACATGTTGCGTTAGGCTATCTGATGTTGGCATGTCATACATAGTCATCACTTAGTCACTCATACTACAACAAGGTTGGCTATAAGTGTATTTTTTGTTTACTCCTCTCTATCTCTTTCTTTGTACTCCCTCCGTCCCATAATATAAGAACGTTTTTGACACTAGCTAGTGTAGTGTCAAAAACGTTCTTATATAATGGGACACAGGGAGTACTAGTATTTATTGCATTTGCCAAGGAGTGACCTCTTCCAATGAAATGGTGTTGCTAAGTTTGCTTCATTTAATTAGCTATAAACTCAAAATTGTCTTTTCGCCTAGGTACACGCGCTTAGCACCGTTTCTTCCTTGGGTCACCAAACTAGTCTCTCTCTTCTTGATTAACTTGCCACATCAGACTTTATGCCTATGTGGCAAGCTTAAGCACCTGTAGGAGCAAGTAAGTACAATAGTGCGCTTTACATGGCATTTTTGCATATGTGGAGGAAAGAGAGGCAAGGAAAAAGTGGAGAAGTGGGCTCTCATGCAAGAGCCAGCCTCTACTACTACATGGTGGTGCATTGGGAGAGGCACCTGTATGGAGCTGGTCAGGACTCGGGAGACTCACGCCGGTCGTAGCGCCGCAGTTAAAATGATAATGGCAAGTCAAATCACGGGGCCCCACCTGTCCAGCAGTAACTCGCTGTCAAATCACACAGCCCTACGTTTGCAGCAGCCTACTCCCTCGTCTTCTCGCGTCTCTATGGAACCGACTAGGTGGAACTGCCTCGCCTACCGCGCAGGAAAAGCCCCACCCTCGACTTTTAAATACAACTACTCCCTCCGTCTAGGTGAGTAAGTCATCTTACGAAAACCAAATAATCCCAAAATACTAAGGCGCGGTGCATTAACTTCTACCTCGTTTCTTGTTTCTTCACATATCAACCAATAAGAATCCAATGATATACTTTTTGTGACATAGTAACTCATATTTAGTTAGCCAAATGGATGACCTAGAACTACGTGCAGGCCCTATAAACCGAGACGGAGAGGGTAGTTCAGCACATATCTTTTTAGATCAATATAGTCAGGATTCACCAAGGAGCAAAACCAAGTGGTAGGTTGCTCCTGTCGTGTTGGCGTAGCAACTCAAGCAGGGTCAGTCCGCACACGAAATGGCGACACACTTAATAGGACCCCTTTGGCAGACATGTGGCTCATCCACCATCTTGTTCCACGTGCGATGCACCAAATTACAGTTCGGAGCAGCGGTTGGAATTGGAGGCACCCCGGTCGTAGCACCGCAGTAGTAGAAAATGAGTGATGAGGGGTCAAATCACAAAGCCCCACCTTTCCCGCATTAAGCTGGACGGACGAAGCAACCATCATTTCACTCTAGCGCGCAAGAGCATAAAGAAAAGAGAAAACAATGATGCATGCGGCAGCTACCTAGGGCACCCTAGGGTAGGGTCTCCACTACAGATCCTTTTTTTGAAAGCGCCTCCACTCCAAATCGGCTTCTCCCTCATCCTCTTGAAGAAAACTGATGATGAGTGCGGTGGTAGGGTTTGTAGGAGTACTACAGCGTGCGGGGCCACGTCGTAGTAAACAGGTTCAAGTCGACGCCTTAAATATGTGTGGCCCGCTTGGTTTTACGGGAACGAGGCAGCATTTTGGGTTCGGGGACCAGTGGAGATATAGCACGTATAAAAAATCATGGACGTAGGTTCTACCGAAAGGCAATGATGCATGGGCCCTGCATTTTGATATACCCAGGGCCGCGTGAAATTTGCTACTCTACTCAAAACTAGTAAGGTACACATGTATTGAACGCATGAGATTTCGAAACCAAATTATGAATAAATACACACTATAGCATGTAAAGCTTTGAGTCATATATGCATGATGTAGATGTTCGTTTAGTTCTTATAGTTCATTTCATTCAAAATCAATTAGTTCTATAAAAATGTTAAGATTCATGGGGTTGTGCATTGTAAATCATAAAGTAAAAAACAAATAATGGCAATTCATGTAGAAAAAAAATAATCAATTATGATACAAAAGATTCTAGAACAAAGGAGAAGTGCTTGTGTTTTGAGGTTTGTGCATTATCCTTAAGTTCAACCATGGAGTCTTCTAAATTGTACATGTGGCAGATCTGGTGGAATGTTGATGATATCCAACGGCCAGTAGTGCTCGGATTTGCGCATCTCTGCACTGTCAGGTTAGCTTCATCCAGCGACCATCTTTCAAAGTTATTGGCACGCTATATAGTTCTTGTGCCATAGTTGCATGTTTTGGAAAAAAGCTACTAGTGGGTTGTACTATCTATTTAGGAATAGAAGATGTATACATGGAAGTTGTAGGGAAAGAGATGACATGGAGGATCTCAATTCCTATGAGTAGGGATTGGAAAAGAGATGTCATTTGGTTCACATCATAGGAACTTTTCTATTGAATCTAGAGATGACATGTATCTCAATTCCTATGAGGAGGGATAGTAAAGAGATGTAATTTAGTTCATATCATAGGAACTTTTCTATTGAATATATGCTAATGTTTATTTTCCTTTGAAATTAAGGGAGTATAGGAATCCATTCATATGAACCAAGTGGCTCTAAAGCTATAGAAATGATATCATGTTTATTTCCGTTGAAATGTAGAGTATATGAATCTATTCCTATGAACCAATTGGCTCTAAAGGAAAAAATCCTATAAAAATCATATCATATAGAGTTCCTATGATATTCCTCGACACTAAAGGATGATTGAAATTTCTGTGGGTGATACGATGGTCTTTCTTTGTAGACTCCTCACCCATCTTTATAGTGACCTCTCGAAGATGAATGAAATGATATATACATGGTATTCTACATGTGCAATTTGGTACACGAAAACTTGGTAAAAGTTTGCGAGGTTCTAATTTTCAATAAAGCTATATGCACTGCATTTCGGAACGGAGGGAGCATACGGCAGTTGCTAACACTCACGTGGAAGATTTGTGTGTAGGAGGAGTGGCTGTTCTGTTAAATGACAGGGCAAAACTGACACTGTCGGATGCCGATCTAACGGTTCTTACGGCGTTCGTCAGGAAAAGGCTTGTGGCGAACGTTTGTCGGATAATGATTTACGGACACATGCATTGCATTGATACGTGCCCCCTCTCTCTCACGCACACGCACCCTCACGAGTCACAACTCTCCCGAGCCTCTCGCAGACTCGCACGTGGCACCCATCGTCTATCTGCAGGTAGATGTCACGCACATATGTGCTCTTCACACCCTACCCTCAGAACTTCTAAAAAACAAAAGACGGCGCGCACATTTTATTTTAGCTCACACGTCACACACTTATATTATTACTCTTGCGGTGAACGTTCTTTGGCATAGTATATATTGTACTCTCACGAAGAGAAGCGGTGCACGCACGCACTAGTTCTCTCACACCCACTCGCGGGTACACGTAGGAGCGCATTTTTTTGAAGCCGGTACAACAAAATCACTCCACTATATATTAAAGCAGGAGCCTTAGCGCTTGCTTTACTAGGGTTCCTCTCGTTCACTCTCTCATGCTCTCCAGATCTAAGAAAGACATAGGTGGCCACACTCTCTCTCTCAGCTCACGACTAGCCACAAATCCGGCCGGACAACCTCGACCGGGGCAGGGGGTGTAGGTGCATCGTTCACGCTGTCGTCGGCGGCGAGGGAGGAGACCAACAGCTGCCCGCGCGTCCCGATCGGCGGCCGTGTCGTTCTCTCCGAGAGAGCGCTGGCTCGGGAGGACCTCCGACCCCTTCTTCCTCCCTGCGGTATTGTGGCCAAGATGCGGCCTCGCGACGCCGTCTTTGCCTCATGCCGATGACCCTCAGGTATATATTCCTTCGAAACCTGCCTTGCTCTACTGCCCCAGCTCTTCCCCCTTCGTGTGGATCCTTTTCTACTTCCGTCCGCTGTTCCAAAGCCATGTAGACTTCAACTATTATTAGAAGTAAAGCTAGTTCATATAGTCAACTCAAAGCGTTGGTTCAAAAAGGGAAGAAAGTGGGAAAGCTGTAGCATGAATCTAGGACTTGGTTCTAAGAGGAAACGGGGGAAAGTACCTCCTCCATTTTTGTATACAAGGCCACTATCAAAATTACGATTTGCGGCTATACAAGGCCGCTAACACAAATCGATGTAAAATTGATGAGGTTTGCCTCGTACTAGCAACCGAAGACATTAATACCTCATGCATGCATGCAGGAGTGAGAAGATTGATTTGAATGCACTGTATTAATCAACCAACGAGGAGTGAAAGAGTTGTCTTGTTGTGCGTTGGAGAGAAAAATACACATTAATTAACACGTCAACCAAAGAGAAAAGACTAGTTTGCAACATTGGTTTAAGTAGCCATTAATTTTCACCTTGGTACCTGTAATATGGGTTTGTGGCCTTGTATACAAAAATGGAGGAAGTAGTAATATCTGTCACTATTTAAATAACCGTATTTCGTATTTGCGCAAACAGGGATGTCTTTCTCCATATCGTTTCGGGATGTCTGTCTCCGTATCGTTTCTATCCGCGCAATCAAAAGCACACACCTCAATTTTAGTACAACTGTGCAAAATGAGATGGCTATCCTTCGTTGCCATCGTCTAACCTCCCGTCTTCAAGGTATCCCTACGTTGGTAGTAACTAAGGTAGAATGACCAACGCAATCTAAAAGAAGCTGATTCGTACGTTTTACTTCCTGATTGCAGTGCAGGGATGAGCGAAAACAACTGCATCCTAGTCCGGAATGCACTTTCTACCAGTTCATCCATGGACCGAGGACTAGCTGGCACGGCTGCATGGTGGTTTTTTGGACAGGTGCGTGGACAAGAGGCATTGTGGTCTGCTTATTTCTGCAAATAGCGGTGCTTAAATTTAGTGGAATGCACAAGAATTTCACCTGGTCAGTACACTGCATGGTTCAGTTTAGCATTCCATCTGAGACCACAATTATAATTGGTTATTCTGGAATGAGAGAACCTAACCCTGGATGGTGGCAACAAGAAAAAAACAGAGTGAACTCCAGGAAATTTAAGCCTGCCGGGAGGCCCTTTGCTCAGAGAAGCCTTGCTTGTTTTTTCCTGATTTGTACACCTTCTCACAACTTTGTCTTTTGCTGTGAACTAGTATATGTTTGTTATGTTCTATGAAACATTGAGATGTATAAAACTGCGTAACTTATGCTTTTCAAGATTTTTATGAAGACGAGTTTAATGTGAGTGTTCCACATGAGCGCTGGACTAGCGTTGAACGTTTGGAATTTATTACATTGTGGCCTCAATTAACTGCATGAACCACTGTAACAAGATACATAGTTGCTTATATGTCAGACAGCATATTGTTGATTGTTAGCTGGTCGATAGCCTAGTGTTGAAGCGAGCTGAGCTAATGTGCCGTGTTTTGCACAACTGCTTACAAGTGGGGTAGCACCAACAGTGTTTACAAGCACTTATGTATACGTCAGTGCACGGTTCATGAACGAGTGCTCTATTTCATCAAAACACACACTGCTCGTATGATAAACTGTGACAACTTATGTCTTACCATGCCATATTCATGAAAAAACTAGTGAGGACGCGTCTATTTTGGCAACAATTACGATGGTTCTCACATGATTCATGGGCACACAAAAGTAGCAGCAGTTCCCATAGACGGATTCAAACAGAGTACTAGCCCCAGAGGGGTCGATAACAGGCAAGGTTCGGATAATTAGACACAATCCAAACTACTATTAAACACTAGCTGGGGCAACTAGTTCATGCCTCGATCTAATTTGGGCTGGACACAATACGGACCTTGCCATGAATATCATCGAGGACGTCCCGCGGCAGCTCAATCCTGTGAACCTTCATGAAGACAACCTTGTGGCCTTGCCACTGATAAACTTGTTTGTGGAGGCATGCCACGTCATCTTCCTACGTAAGCTTGACAAGAACAATATGCCTCACAAACGAAGGAGTAGCTTTGAACTTCTGGTGCTTCAGTACACCCTGGACAACACGCCTGACAACAGTGAGGCTGGAATACACCTCTTCATTGGTATAACCGCAAATGGCTTCCAGGATCCAATAGCCTAAGAACTCTGTTTTCCCAGTGCGTATATTCAGGTCGTCTGCCTCATAGCGAGTGACATGCACAACCACACAATCCTTGTCTGCATCAGGGTTCTAATTGAAACAGAAACAAATTCTGAATTACTTTTTAGTATAAGAAACACAAGTTATTTAAACCACTATGTATAACATGGCATCAAAGCTAATAAAATTTTGCATTATTAATCACCACATACTTCCTTTTCTAAAAAAAATCACCACATACTTAGATGAAAAACCACAATCGAGATCGGCAAAGAAGGAAATCACCTTGGGCAGCTCAGCAGGGGGGGGACACATCCTCGAAGGGGAAAACTGCTCCTGCGGTGCCACGGGGGCTGTAACCTCAAACGGGGCGTTGACCATCTTAGTAGTGGCCGTGAGCGTATCTGGGGTCCGCTCGGTGGTTGCCTGTATCTTCTTGGAGCTCTTTGTCTCGTGGGGATCAGCCTCCCGCGTCTGCTCCAACATCGGCAGATCTTTGCCTGGTTCTCCTTGGTCCATCATGAAACTAACGAATACTAGGAGACCACTGAAAGGAAAACACAATCGCAATGACAATGAAACAAAAAAGAGAGCGAGGATCGGTTACTGCTTTGCAAAAGTCCTTTTTTTTCTCTGAACGAAAATATACCAACATCACGGATCCGCTTACCTTCCCTTCGTTGGGAGAGAAGAACAGTGGCAGATGCGAGTGTTGCCCTTCTTGAAGATGGTGAGGGAGAAGGGGATTCAACGAAGAGTGAAATGATGGTTGCTTCATCCGTCAAACTTAGACTACGGGGAGGTGGGGTTTTGTGATATGACGGCTCGTTACTGTCGCGCTATGACCGGGGTGACTCTCCGCCTGCATACTGCCTTCTAATTTGTTGGATGGCATTTGGGTCCGCACTGCATGGCCCGCATGTCAGTGAACAAAAGTATAACGACATTCAATAGAGGGAGACGTTTCAATGACCTAGGAGGAGCCAGAAGCGGTAGAGTGTCTCCACTGTACTAGTAGTAATTGTTTTTCTGGGTAGTTGTAGAGTGTCTCCACTATACTAGTAGTAATTGTTTCTCTGGGCCCAAGACAAAACAGCCAATCCACACTAGTAAATAGTAAAATAAATTCAAAAGGCGCTACCCACACCCAGCACACCGCCCCCCCCCCCAAAAAAAACCTGGGTGCTC